>NC_056728.1:1548163242-1548380742 GCF_019279795.1 Protopterus annectens
CTTGTCAAATAACAGAAATATTATGCTTTCAGAGAGTAACAGTGTTTGGTTTATCTTTTAGGTTCATAGGTTCATAGGTTCATACTAGGCTATCTGCCCTAGGGCATTTATAAGCCTAGCCAGGGTGTGTTTGGCTTTCGCCACCCATTTTAAATTAATTTTGCTATGCCTTTTTTTGAGGTTAGTATACTGTGCCTCTGTCTAACAGTGACACAGAAGTAATAGCCGGGGTAAACCTATGATCTCCCATCCACTCATCAAGATTCCTCTTGAAGAGAGTCAATGAGGGACTCTGCCTAACCTGGACTGGGATTTTATTCCAGAGTGAAGGGAGCCTCTGGGTTATGAATCTGTCCCTCCAGCATGTCCTATTTATTTCAGTGCTGAGGTTCAAGACTCTCGAGCGCGTAGCTCGATGGGATTTGGATTTTCTGAGGTGCAGCATGTCCATGAATTCCGGGTTGGACATGGCTTTATACGTCAGGCACAGATCGCCTCTGAGCAGGCGGTATGCCACTGAGTAGAGCTGGAGTTTCTTTAACCGGGCAGCATATGGCATCTGTTTGAGCCCTTTGATCCTCTTGGTGAGGTACTTTTGGGGTCTTTCCAGTTGCTGCAGGTGTCTGGTAAGGTACATCCCAAAAGGGGCATTGTACTCAATTATGGGCCTGATGAGGGATGAGTAAAGAGGTACGATGACCTCCCTGATCTAGATGTGAATCCCTTCATGATTAGGTGGGCTATATAAAATGTTTTTCTAACCACTTTGGCCACGTGGTTGTCAAATGAGAGATTGCTATCAACTTGGGTCCCCAGGTCCCTAATGACTTCTTCTGTACTTAATGGATTACCACCTATGTGGTAATTTGTGGGCACTTTGTTTTTGCCAAAGGGGATGACTATACACTTTTTGGCGTTTAGCTTGAGGCCATGGCTCTGGCACCAGTTGTCTGTTTCTATGAGGCCCTTTTGGAGGATGCTTGTGTCGGCTGGAGAGTTGATTATGGCGCCCAGTTTGCAGTCATCTGGGAACTTGGTCAGCCACAGTCCTTCCGTGTTGGCCTGTGCCTCTGAGAAATATATACCGAACAAGAGAGGTCCCAGGACTGAGCCTTGTGGGACACCACTTGTAACTGGTTTGGAGTCTGACATGGCTCCAGCAATTCTAACCATGTGGGTTCTGTCCTTGAGCCAGTTTGCAACCCATCTAGTGACATAGGGGCTTATATTTAAGCTGGTGAGCTTATCTATAATGCCTGAGTGGGGTATTGTATCGAAGGCTTTTGCGAGGTCCAGGTAGGCTGTGTGGACCACCTTCCCCGCGTCAATGGCCTTGGTGACTGTTTTATTTAATATGGGTCTGGGAGCCTAACATAAAAATCAAAATCACTGCCTTTTATTTTTTTGTCAGTGTGATATGCATCTGCTTATCTTTAAGTGCTTTATTTCAGTTAGACTCACATAATGTGAAACTATATCTAAGCAGGTATACCAGTTTATTAAGAATGCGCTAAACAGCAGACACACCAGCTATTGTAAGATTAAGTTGTGAGCCAGTTAAGGTAATTAGTGGGTGCTCCTCATGAATAATAATGGCTCCCAACTTGCAATCATCTGCAAACTTGGTCAGCCAGAGCGCCCCCCCCCCCCCCACCGTGTTGGCCTGGACTTCTGAGAAGTAGATGCCAAATAGGAGAGCACTCAGGGTTGATCCCTGTGGGACTCCACTCATGACTGTTCAGCAGCCTGACTTGGAGTCTGCTACTTTCATGCTGTGGGATCTATCTGTGAGCCAATTTGCAACCCATCTAGTGAGATAGGGGTTGATACCTAGTTTGGTGAGTCTATCTATAATTCATGAGTGGGGAATTGTATCAAAGGCCTTAGCCAAATCGATGTAGGCTGTATGGACCACCTTGCCCTCATCCACATAGCTCTGGTGACTGACTCAAAGAAGTCAACCAGGTTGAGCAGTCATGATCTGCTCTTCACAAAACCAAACTGTGTGGGATCCAGAAACTGGAGATTCCCTATATCCTTATTAATTAGGACCACAATCATGCGCTCCATAGCCTTACATATCAGACTCATCAGCCTGATGGGGTGATAGTTCCCAGGGTCATTAGTCTCTCTCCCTTTATGTAGAGGGATGACTGTAGCAGTGCACCATTTGGAAGGGACAAAGCCTGAGGTGAGGCTGTGATTGAACAGGGCACATAGTTGTAGTGCCAGTTCACTTTTTAGTCCATGTAGAACACAACCAGGGATATTGTCTGGTCACATGGAAGCTGTATTCGTGGCCTTGGACAATGCAGCCTTAATCTGTGCAACAGTAATGCTGGGAGCCTGGCATTCTTCCAGTATTGTGATTGGTCCTTTAGGGGGGAGAGAGGGGTAAAGTTGGCACTGAATCTGTCAGCCAGTATGTTGGCAATATCTGTTGGCTAAGTATACAAGGTGCCATTGTGTAGTAACTTAGAGCAAATCTGGGTATCGCCATGGTGATTCTTGACATAGCTACAGAAGGCCTTGTGGTTGTCTTTAGTATCTGCTGCAATTTTTTACCTTCATCACTAGCTATCACATTGCAAACATTGCTGTTTCTACAGACTAAATTGTAATGAATCCTTTACCAGTGAACTATCAATAAACTGTCATTCAGTGTTAAAAAGTGCCATCTTCTCCTATGCAAAAGTCATAAATCCTGCTTAATTAAAACAATGAATGACAGTTGCAAAAACAGATCTTGCCATCAAGAATCGGGAACCCTTTTGGATCATAGTTTAAACAGTGAATATGTCATATAAGTTAGGAACATCTCCCAAGTGGTGGCCAGAGTAGTAAAAAGTATATCTTGCTCCTTATAGAAATGATCATCCTGCTACATGCTGCCTAGTTCACCATATCAAGGAATCACATGCACCCTTACTTAGCTTCCTAATAAGATGTCCTGAGAAATGTAAATGGAGTCTCAATAACTTGAGACACAGATGAAGAAGACAGTTTTTCTTATGAAGTGTGTCTATATTACTATTTAGGGTAAATACCTATCTTTTCTTGTAAGACAGATTTAGTGCTCGATATTGTTTGCCAGTGGCCATTACCCTTGCATTTCAATTCATGCTGAAAATCAATATTAATAAATCCAAATGGAAGAAGAAATATATCATTGAAAAAATCCAAATGACTTTGAATGAAAATGACAAATCTGTTAAGCAGTATCATAGTCTGAAATCATGTAAAAGTAATATAGATGGATGCATGGACAATAGTAAATATTTTCATGGCCTAATGAAGAACAACATTCTCAAGAGCCAGTAAGTGTTTTCCTAAATTATGAACTTATAATCTGATAGCATTATTTATAACCTGGAATTCTTATTGACCTAAATAAGTTTTCTGTTTTAAGATAACAAAAGTAATGCACAAAGCTGAACACTATTGGTACCCAACATTATGATCTCAACCTTTCTCCTTTCATCCACATCTACCCGCCATTTCATAGTCATGTCCCTTTGTTATTGACACAGTACATGACTGATGTCAGAAAACTGATTAGGTTTTGAGCAACTGAAGGGAATGCACAGATATGCTAATATTCAATTAACATAATTTGATTTTCTAGGACAGTGAAATGTTTATTTTATTTTTCATTTATTTTTACTTTTGAACATTAGACAGACAGCTAAACACAGAGTTGCTAATAAAATAGAATGCCACCTTGGTTACTACATCTTACAAAGTGAAACAGGAGATTTCCACAGACATATGACATCTTTTAGGACAGACACTGTACTAAACACATAAAAAAGTTCAGTGTGTTTACTTTTTTATAATAAGAAAGCCTTACTGTTATAGAATCTTTACTAAATCTGTTGTTTTATATTATAATAGTGTTTCAGTCATAACCATAGCTCTCAACCTTCCATCTCCAAAATGAGGAACACTTGCCTTCTTAATGTGGAACAAATGGGCAAAATGTGGGACACATATTAATGGCTTACTAACAACTTCAACTAGAAAGGTCATAGGATGGTTAAAATGTACTGGTTTTACTTATAAAGAAGATCATTTAATGAATTAATATGATTAATTTCTATATAACATGGATTTCACTTAAAAAAATTCCTAACACTGAATGTGTGACAGACTGTTTCAATGTGGAACTTTGAGGAACTTCGAGGAACATGAACTTTTTAAGACCCCAAATGAGGTACGCTCCTCGTAATGAGGTACACTTGAGAGGTATGGATAACACATTTTTCTTGTAATTCTTTGATGAAATTAAAAAGTGACATATGTCATTTTTCTTGACCATTTTGGATATAGCTATCTAAATCAAGTGCCTGTGAAAATTCAGAAGCACACACTCAGATAACAGTCATATTTATACAAACGCATATTTCTAAAGGAAGTAACTTGTTTAGTCAATATTTTGAAGGCTTGCTTCATTCTAAAGGACAGTGTGTGTGTGTTTGTGTGTGTGTGTGTGTGTGTGTGTGTGTGTGTGTGTGTGTGTGTGCGCATGCGTGTGTCTGTATATCTATCAACATATATACATAGTGGTGAGCAGAAGGTGATTGTTGCTGTTGTTTAGTCATTTAGTTGACTCAAACTCTGTGATCTCAAGAACTTTGGCAGGTAAGGCCTTTGTGTGAAGAATTGTTTCTTTTCAGTAATGATGTCCGTCAATATTAGCATCTGCTGCCCTTTTTTTTTTTTTTTTTTTTTTTTTTTTTTAATTTGGATCTTACCATGCATCACTGTTTTCTTTAGAGAATCCCACGTTGCCATTATGCAGCAAAGTGTATGAGTTTAAGACTGGTTTGATCTTTATGTTGTCCGTGGAATTTTTCAGAAGTTATCTCAAACACCATATTTTCAAAGCATACATTTTCTGTTGTTTAGCCCGCGGTAGTGGTGCTGCGGTAGTGTTATCACCTCACAGCAATACGTTGTCCCGTTCGATTCTCAGCTAGAGCGTCCTCTGTGCGGAGGCATGCATGAATGGGCATGCCTTCGTTGAAGGTTGTGCGTCAGGGCTGGTAACTCGGCACGTAAAAATCCACTACCAAACATTAGCGGACCGGAGTTCCACTGTGACGACCCCTAACAGGGATAAGCCGAAAAACACAACAACATTTTCTGTTGTTTAGCCTTACTTATAGTCCATCTGTCTGTCACAGCCATATAGAACATGATACTTCTCTATAAAAACAGATGGTATAAAATGAGTAAAAACAGTGGTTTATCAGAGGTGAGCATGACAACATGCAGCAATGAGGAGCTAAAATTCACTGCTCTACCCCTTTCTGTCAAGAGAATAAATATTGAAAGGGTATTTAGTAAATGTTTTGGAGCTATTACATAGCATATGTATGTTAGTTAATGACAGTGCAAGGAAGACGTGTTCGAGTTGTGCTTTTCGAATTCATCAGTATTTTTCATCTGAAAATGTGACTGAAGTGCTACTAATTGTACCAGGCTGCAGGATCAAAGATGATGGAGCTCACGAGGTAGATTTTGGCTGAAATGATGTCCTTGCTGTCGAGCACTGATCATCTTACTACCATGCAGTAAGTGACCACGAAGGATGTGCAGCATATACAGGAAGCTTCAGCCAACCAAGAAGTTAAAATGGCAGCAACAGAGTCACCCATTCAGAGGTAGGTTCATTAAGAGTTATAGAATTCAGACATTCCCAGGATATACCTGAGATGTAATGGCATACAACTAAGTTGAAACACAAGTTGGATTACATGGAGAATCAGTCCCACTGGTACAACTTATGCTTGTTGAACTTACCTGAAGGGGTAAACGGGGAGAATCATCTAGGCTTTGTAAATGCAAAACTGGGGAAGATCTTGAATCAGAAAGTAACATTGAGCAAGTACATAGAATTAACCCATGAGTGAGGCTCATCCACCTATCTCTGCACTTCATTATACGCTGCCTGGATTATAATGATAGGGAGAAAACTTTTAAGAAAAGTAAAGAGGTGGGTGATTACGTACAACTGGATGCTAATAAAGACAGAAGTGCACTGGACTATAGTATACTAAACAGAAGGCCTTTTTTCCTGTAATTAGATGCTGCAGTGATCTAGGCATCTTTTTACAGCTGAAGTTTCCAGTTTCCCTGCATGTTCTGATGAACATCACCAGACGTGTTTCTCTCGCCATCAGAGGTGGAAGGGACACTGGACACCTACACCTTTGGGTGCATAAAAACAGTGAATCAGAAGAATTTGCAAGCCAGACAAATGGATGAGTTAGGTAGTGTAAAAAGGGAATGGTCTGCTGTATCATCAGCCACAAAATGATACCTGGGAAAAAGAAGGAAAGGGGAATGGTCACATGACAGTGGTTGTTTACAGGAGTAGTGATGGAGCATTGGATAACAGAGGAGCAGACAAGCCTGGGAGTCAGCAATTACAACAGGCTTGGCCCATTCACTCGAGGATGCAGATAGTTTTACTATACAGGATCCATCAGTAGTGGAAGTGTTACAGATGGAGCTATTGATATGGAATTTGGATAAAGAGGAAGAAGTGATTTGCATACCCATGACAGGTTGATAACAACTGGATTAGATGAGTGTTTGTCTAAATATTTTTCTATATTTTCCAGGATACCTACTGCCAGATGGGGGGAGGAATCACTGCACTTCTTAGCACTGTAACATGAAAATAAGTGATAAAGACAGTTTGGACTATGATACAATAATATGGCTTAAATGTTTGTTTTTATGGATACTGTGCTTCAGTACGATGGAGTTACTTGTTAAATGGTTTCAGTAGGGGATGTGTTTCTTGCTGGGTATGAGAGAAGGGTCATTTTTTCATTGTTGTAATACAAACGCTGACAATTAAGGCTAACTGCATCATTCTGCTTTTGTTTCTAGCCCATGAAAGGACTGATATTACAGTTATTGTAGTTTCTAAACAAGGTAAGTTGATGATTGCCACAGCATCTTTTTAAAATTTGTGACCTGGAATGTTAGAGGGCTGGGCATCCATAGGAAAAAAAAAAGAACATTTGTGGAATGACTATGTAGCATTAAGACTGGCATAGCTTTACTGCGGGAGATGTCTGTGAAGGGGTGTGGAAACGGGAACTCTGCAACCCCGTAAAAAAGGAGGCTACTCATTTTGTTTCATAACTAACTCAGATGGATGCTGTTACAGGAGAATAATGATTTTGTGGGTAGAATGTCAGTATGAAAAAATTGGAGATAGGTTTTGGATCAATTATTATAGGGAATTTTTATTGCTATGATACAAACACAGAGGAATTCTTAAAGACTTTTTTTTAAGTGTGTAAAATCTTTAAAAGATGCTCAGTCTCAGATTTTGGTCAGAGGGGATGTTAATGTGGTGCCTAATACCACCTTAGTGAGATCATCTATGGTAAAATTTCTCCTGCCCGAATGTTTAGTAGTGTTGAACTCACAGATCATAGAGCTTGGTTTGACAGATGCATGCATTGTGAGTCATCCTAAAGAACAAGAGTTTACTTTTTTATGAGCATCTGAGTGGAAGTGTCAGCAGAACAGGTTATTGATTATTGAATGATCAGAGAATGGCTAGGGTTCTAGATGTTCAGCATTTTCCAGCAATATTACCAGACCATAAGATGATGGTTCTAACAATAGATAGTTTGGACAGACAAAAATGTTTTTCACCTTGGAGGGTGGATCCACTACTTTTAAAACAATGGATTGTGTAAAGTATTTATGTACTTGGGTGGAGTGATACTGGTATGTGCAAAAGAGAAGGCAGGTATCACAGAGACAGTCATGTTAATCTTTTTAAAATGATCTTAAGCTTTTTTGATAATGTAACAGAAAGAGAGGGTTATAAAAAAGAGAGGAACTTGAGAAATGAGAAGAAAGGATAAAACAGGAGGAAAGATTATATATTGACAGTGGCTATCACACCATGGTACACAGACAAATTTTTAAAAACTTAATGCAGCAATATAAAAATATACAGTATTCATTTTGTTTATTTATTTTATTTATTTAACATTTGTTTTCTGGGAAAGTCTGACTGGGTCAAGAACCCATTTTCAGTGGAGGCCCGGGGAGAAAAGCTCCAAATGATACATGAAAGTTAAGACAATTTAAACGAACAGGATAAAAAACAAGCATTAAAGCACTCAGTAACAATAACTGAATACTAAATTAGTACAGAGAAGTAGATGCAACAATAAATACAGAATAAGTACAAAGAGGTAAGTAAAATAATACAATGTGCTAAATTAAAGTGAAGTGGTAGAGTGCAAACGTATTTATTTATTTTTATATACATCAGGTAGGAGTAAGGTAAAGATTGAGAATCAGAACATTAGATGCAAGAAGGTGCTTAATAGGATGGGAAAGTTAAGGGTGTAGAAATATGGAAAGTCCATTAGTCCAATACGCTAGTGGTTAGTATATGAGATTCCTGTTGTAGAGGTAGAAAGGAAAGCCCCTAGAGAGTGAATGGAGTTCACATGTTAGGGAAAGAGCAGGGGCAGCTGCGTCTGATGACACTTATGCTTGCAGGAAAAATGTGAAAGACTCAAATCATTTACACGAGCAAAAAGAATTACATCCACTAAACTCCTGACCTGGAGACTGATAGAAAACACCAAAACGCAAGTATAACTGCTATATTGGGCAAGGAGGGAAATGTAATAAATGATCCTAAATGTATTAATTGTTGTATGAGAAAAATTGGTGGGCAAATGTATCTCTGATCATATTGCAGATTGGGGAGATGGTGTACAGATATATCATTGATTAGACAAAGGAGGAAATATCCTTTGTAGGCCATTCTCATTAGAGGAGGTAAGGTCTGCAATCAATAGCCTCGAGCAGGTAATGCTCAAAGGCTGGGTGAACTTTCTACAGATTTATTTAAGGCAGTGAAGTCATAGTTAGGGGAATTGTTGTTAAAGTTATTTAGGGCAACTGAATAGCTGGCGGAATTCCCAGATTCTGTGTTGGAAACAACAGTTATTATGCCCCCTAATCCAGGCAAACAGTTTAATAATTTAGAGCCCTATAGGGAAATATCCTTGCTGAATACAGAATATAATATATATACTTGAATGTACTTGAATGCTGCCTAGTAGAGTTGAAAAAATGGTACCAAGTCTACTACATATAAGGCAATATGATTTGTCAAAGGCCATATTGGGGGGGGGGGGGATTTGGTAAGATTATGGATGAATTTGCAGAGGCAAGGAGAATAGGGGCAGGAACCTAAGGTAGTGGTATTACTGGACTTTAAAAGTGCCTTTGGTTTGGTGTAGTGGTCCTATTTATGGCAGGTGTTGAGGGGCTTCCATGTCCTGAAATAATTTATCGAGAGAATTTATCTTCCATCTCATTCTCCATGGACTGAAGTGTATGTGAGAGGGTTTATGTCCACACGGTTTTTGATAAAAAGGGGGTGAGATAGAGTTGCCCCTATTTACTTTACTGTTTGCATTAGTTGTAGAGCCACTGGCAAATACTTTATCAATGGAATTGCATCGGCATGCTATGTTCAGTGACCCGATTGTTACCTTATGGCTATGGATGATGATGTAATATGGTTGAGGAATCCCAGAGATTCTGTTTCATTACTTCTGGAAGTGTTAGAGAGATTTGCTTGTCAGGTCTGAGGATAGATGATAGTAAGACAATAGTTTACCCTTTACACAAAGAGCGGAAGGTAAAAGTTGTCATAGTGCAGTAGGACTTGTCATTTTTTTTTTTTTTTCTTTTCTTTCTTTTTTTTTTTTTCAATAATTTTTATTTTTATTTTTACATTAATAAATGTCACAAATAAAAACCATCTTACAACATGACCGTGTGCATATATATATATATATATATATATATATATATATATATATATATATATATATATATATATATATATATATATACATATATACACACACATATATATATATATATATATATATATATATATATATATACATACATACATACACACATATATACATACATACATACACATACACACATATACATATGTTATACATTGATGTCAAATACCACAGGATATAGGTCATACAACATATCTATTTACACTATGTACATAGATGCTTTCATTGTTAATTCCACAGTTATATAGACAGTATATACATTCGTAATATCCAAGTTATTATTTAATATCTGAACTTGTATGTGTTCGTTGGTTCCATTATAGTGTACTTCTAAGTTGCTGTGTGATGAATTATGCTAATATGATGTTAAAGGTTTGTTCCCAAATTTCTCTGGATTTCATGTTTTTGTTTCTTTTATCTATTACTATTTTATGAGCTAAAAGGTGTTGTATAGCTACTTGTTTAAAACCCTCCCAAGAGATATTTATCGTATCTAGCCATTTAAAAGCTATATACAGTTTCATTAGTAGGAAAATTGTTAAAAGTGTATTTGCTTGTTTTCTTGGGATGTTGGGTGGGAGAATGTGTAACAGAGTGAATTCCCAAGTTAATGTTGATGTTTGATAACCTGTTTTTTGTATTTGTACCTTGAGAGAGTTCCAGAGTTTATAGACACATTTACAGCTCCAAAATACATGGATTAAGTCAACTATCTGGTCCTTACAGTGTGGGCAGAAAGGTGATTTTGATGTGTTAAATTTGTGTAGGATTGCAGGTGTAAAATAAGCATTATTATTGATCATGAGCTGAATGTATGCTAACTTTTTGAGGGGTAGAATCTTCAGTGTTAGATTGATTGCCTGGCTTATTTGCTGATCATCTATGGATGGTTTAATTTTTCTCCAGTAGTTAGAGAAGAGGAGGTCCTTCTGGTATTTGATTTCGTTTATCATTTTATATGAATTGGTAATAGTTTTCTTTGTTGTGATAATAGTTTTCCAAAGCCTGCTACAAGTTTCTATGTCACTATTGGTCATAGTAATATTTTGGAGATAACTGGAACACAGTTCTTTGATTTGTCTTAGGAATATTATGTGTGATTTAGGGAGGTTTAAGTTGGTCCTCATTTCTTGTATTGAACAGTTAAGGTAGGGATAGATATCTTGGATTGTTTTATCTTTTAGTCTGGGAAAAGGGACTAAGTCCAGCATCTTATTGTTTATTTTTAAATTTGAGTTTTTATGAAGGGGTTGCAGTATTGTCATGGCATGTCTAAGGTTCAAGAATTGAAAGAGTTTTTGCGCTAGGTTGATAGAATGTTTTAAGGGCTCTATAATGTTATACGTTTGTATTTCTTTCTGCTTCAGGAATGGAAGTGCTTTGGGATTGAAACCTAGAGCTTTAATATATCTATAATATATTGTCACCCAGAGAGGAGACCAATTTTCCATTGACGGGTTATGTTCAGCTATTCTCAATATTCTGTTAGTGTTAATGATAGAGTAGTACATTTTAAAATCTGGTAGATTTAGTCCTCCTTTGCTTTTGGGAAGTGTTCATTTTGGATAGGAGATTCTGGTTTTTTTTGGGTTCCCATATAAATTTTGCTAGGAAGGTATGAATTTGTTTGAAGAATTTATTATGTATTGTTGTCTGTGATGTCATGAATATATACATTAATCTAGGTAAAATGTTCATTTTGATTATTGATACTTTGGCCAAGAATGGTAGTTTTAGGTTGCTCCATCTTTTGCAGTCTTGCATTATATTTTGCCATTTAAGGTTTACATTGTGTTGGTAGAAGTCTTTGTTACTCTGGAAAAAGGTGATTCCCAGGTATTTAGTTTCTTCTTTAATTTTTATTGTGTTTAACAATGGTATTAGTGAGATGAGTTTGGGTGTTTTTAGGGGGAAAATATTAGTTTTATTAAGGTTTAGTTTGTAGTTAGACATAGTTGAGAAATGTTCAATTGCAGCTATTATTTTGTTTATATCTGAATTTGGTGTAGTGCAGTATATGTTCAGATCATCTGCAAATGCAGTGAGGTATATTTTGAAGTTGTGTATTGAAAGAGGATTGTGATATGTATTTTGTTTAATGTATAGAAAGAGTGGTTCTAGGTATAGGTTAAACAGGAAGGGTGATAGTGGGCATCCTTGTCTTGTTCCATTTTTTATTAGGATCCTATTTGACCAAGTTTTATTTATATACAGAGATGTGTATGGGTTGCTATAGAGAGTTTGGATGATCTGAATGAAGTTATTGGGTATATTAAAGTAGGGTAGTGTTTGGAGTAAGAATTCTAGATTAACCCTATCAAATGCCTTGTGGGCATCCACTACCATTGTGTAGATATTGATATTGTATCGGTTAGCGTAGGATATTAGTGCATCTAATGTTAATGTATTATCACTAGTCTGTCTATGTGGTGTAAAACCGGATTGTTCTGGGGAGAGGATTTTTTCTATCATATTTTTCATTCTGTTTGCAAGTATAGAGGTAAATATTTTAGTATCTATATTTAAGAGGGAGATGGGTCTGTAGCTGTCGGGGTTTTTGGGGTCTGTGTGTTCTTTTAATATAAATATAGTTTTAGAGGCATTAAAGTGGATATCATTTATTTTATAGTTTATTATGTAATTCAGTGTATAGTATAGTAGTTTGGCTATCAAGGGGAAAATGCTTTGTAAAATTCTGATGTGAGTCCATCCGGACCTGGAGCCTTATGCACTTTTAAGTGTTTGATTGTTGTAATAATTTCACTGATGGATATCGGCTCAGTTAGTTTTTTTTGTTGGTCTAAATTGAGTTTAGGGAATTTCAGTTTTTGAAGAAAAAGAGTTCTATCTTCCTTTGAGGTTTGTAGTATTTGTGCTCCATATATTTGAGAGTATATTTGTTCAAATGTTTTAATAATGTCTTCATTTTTTGTGTAGTTTTTGTCTCTGTAGTTTATTTCTGATATATTGGAGGCATTTTTGTGTTGGCAGATAATTCTGGCCAGAGCTCTAGATGGTATTTGTGCTTCTTCTGCATAAGTGGCTAACATTTTGACTTCATAGAAAGATAGGTTCCTGGTTTCTAACATATATAGATTATTTTGCAGTTTTAAAAGTTCTACTTCTGTTTGGTTCTTAGGGTTATTTATTAGTTCTTTTTCAAGATGCTCTATTTTCCCTTTCAGTATATGCTCCTCTTTCAGTTGTATTTTTTTATAGTATGCTGCTTTTTTGATAAACAATCCTCTGATTTGTGCTTTGGTTGCAGCCCATTCTATGTCAGTTGGTACTTGGGAGTTAGTGATATTTGTAAGAGCTATTTTTAGTATTGCTTCTGTTTCTTTTATTACATCCATTTTGGAAAGTAAATTAGGGTTTAATGACCAATTATGACCCCTATTCTCTAAATATATCTTTTTGTCCCAGTTAATATTCAGTGTGATTTTGGAGTGATCTGAAAAGAACCTGGTATGTATAGTTATTGTTGGGTCCATGTTAATGAATATGTCAGAGATTAAGAAGAAGTCTATCCTTGACCACATTTTTGTGGCATTGTGAATAGAATGTGAATTTCCCTGTTTTATCTGCACTGTTCCCATGTTTAAAAGGGTCATATAGTTTGAAATCTTGTTTGAGTTCATTAAGGGCTAATGTGGCTTGTTTATTATGTGATTTGGTCAGATTAGATTTATTCTTTTCTGGGTTTTGATATGTATTCCAGTCACCTCCAATCACTAGGTAGTGATCTTTAAATTGGTTTAAGGTTGGGTATAATGACATAAAAAAGTGTTGTTGGTTATTACAGGGTGCGTAAACATTAAGTACCATTATAGGTTTTGGTATTGTAGGACTATTAAATGTTACATAGCACCATCTTCCCTCCTTGTCAGCTTTGGTTTTAAGTATTTTTCCCTTAAATTGTTTTTTAATTATTATGGCAGCCCCAGCACTGTTTGTTTTCCCCACTGAAGCTATGATTTGACTTATCCATTTCTTTCTGCTAATTTCTGCCCATTGATCTGCAGTCAAGTGCGTTTCTTGTATTAGTATGAGGTTGGCTGTGGTTTTTAATGTAAGGTGTAAGAATAGTTTTCTTTTCTTCTTGTTTTGGAGCCCTTTAACATTCCATGATTCTATTTCCCACATTTATTTATTAGGTGTATTCATTAGATATGCCATGTATATTAGTTTTGTTTTGTTAGTTTTGTATGTGTTACTGTGTGATGGTTTAGGAAAGCATCTATTTATCCCTGTCCCTACACTGTGCCTAACCACTATATCCCTGGACCAGGAATAATCAGGGGGGGGGATAAAGGTTCATTATATGGTTTTCAGGAACAAAAAAATTCAGAGCCAGCAAACGGTGACATGAAAATTGTATTGAGTAGAAATCACAGCATGTTACAAACCGGTTTCGGCTGGCAAAGCACAGCCTTCTTCAGTGTACAAAAAGTCAATTCAAAAAACAGTAGCTGTATATATACTGATAGCAACAATCCCATTGGTTAACTGTCATAAATGTTCATTAAGTCCCGGTGGGAACAAGCCACCCAGTCTGATAATCCATTTCCTTTCCTTTGCATTAAGTATAGAGTGCCATTGTGATTTATTGGCCCTATTGCCAAAAATCATGTCAATAATGATAAAATTAAATTTACTTGTGGGATGTACTGTAGTGTGTTTGTACAAAGCATTATATATCTTTTTTGTTTGATATTACTTTGGTGCTCAGAGATTCTAATCCTGAGGGGTCTGGACGTTTGTCCAACATAGAAAGCACCGCAGCTACAAGAAGCTAAGTAAATAATCCAATCACTGGAACAGTTGGAAAAGAATTGCAAGTCAAAAACTTTCGGACAATTACGCGTAGAAAATTGTTTGGACTTTTGCATATATTTACAATTGTTACAATGTCCACATGGAAAGCACCCCTGTAAGGGTTCCCCTGTTAATGTTGTTTGTGTCAAATCAGATGATTTGTTATCTCTGTGTTTATAATGATTAAAGAAGGAATTTAAATTCTTCCCTTTCCTATAGGAAAAAAGACAACTTTCAGGAATGATACTGTTTATCTCCATGTCACATTGTAAAATATTCCAATGTCTCCTCACACTTTGAATGAGACGATTTGAATTGCGTGCAAATGTAGTTGTGAATCTAAGGGGTTGACCAGTTGAATTAATGCGTGTCTTGTATGTTAATAGGTCATTTCTGTTCAAAGAGCTAACCTTGTTGCTGGCCATAGCAATGTGGCCACTTTTGTAACCACGGGATCTAAATCTGTTGGTAATATCTGATTTATGTTTCAGATAGGTGCTATCATCAGAACAAATACGTTTCGCACGTATGAATTGTGACTTGGGTATATTGCGTGCAATGTGGGGTGGATGATAACTGGAGGCATGCAAAATTGTGTTGTATTCTGGAAACTTCCTGTGTATCTCAGTTAATAATGTATGATCCGGAGCCCTCTGAATTAGGACATCCAGAAATGTAATGGTTTCCTTGTCATAATTGATAGTAAACTGCAGGCCCCATTCATTATTATTGAGATATGTCACAAAATCCAGTAATGAGCCTTCATCCCCCCCCCACACCAACCACACATCATCAAGATACCGTCTCTATATATCAATCCCCTCCAGAAATATGTTCCTCTTGTCATCATAGATTAAGTGTTTCTCAACAAATGCCATAAAGAGATCAGCATATATGGGGGCAAAAGATGCCCCCATCGCTGTCCCTTTGGTTTGCCAAAAGCATTGTTCCTTATAATAAAAAACATTGCTGGTAAGGACATATTGTGCCAAATCCACCAGAAATTTATTGAAGTCAGAACCATATAAGTTAGAGACTTCAAGCCAATAAGCCAAGGCAAGCAGCCCATCCTGGTGTGAAATGTTGGTATACAAGGCACTTACGTCTAAGGAACATAGAAACCAATCTGGATCAAGGTGTGTGTTAGAAATGATCTGCAAAAAATTTGTTGTATCTTGTAGGCGTGATCGAATGTTGGAAAGCAAAGGCTTCAAATACTTGGTCAAAAATAAGGAGAGGGGTTCTGTAATATATCCCTTACCCGATACAATAGGTCTGCCAGGTGGATGTAAAAGATCCTTATGAACTTTTGGCAGGAAATATATGTATTGGTTAATGGGATCATGAACCAAAAGTTGATTCATGATGTCATCAGAAATGATAGCCTCATCCTTAGCCTGTCTTAAGAATGTCTCAATTTGTTTCTTAAACATCTGAGTGGGATCAATAACCATGTGTGAATAATATCTAACATCATTTAATTGTCGTAATGCTTCCTTATCATAGTCAGACCAGTTTAATACCACCACAGCCCCACCTTTGTCAGCTGAAATTATCACAATTTCTCTGTTATTTTGAAGTTCAAAAATAGCTTGTCTTTCATCAAAAGAAAGATTATTATGTTGTAATGAAATGTCAGAACTCAAAAAATGCAAATCCTTGAGTACACTGTTCTGAAACTGCAATACCATCTGATGCATAGGTGGAGAAAAGTTCGATCTATGATATGTAAATCTATCATGATCATAAATAACATCACTGTCACCAAAAAATAACTTCAAATTTAACAGACGACAAAAATTCACAACATCCTGTGCAAAAGATTCCTCTGACACAGTAAAACCTGGAATAAAAGAAAGACCTTTATTCAACATTCATAACTGAATGGGAGATAGTTCAAAGCATGATAAGTTTAAGACATTGTGACATGGATTTGTCATTTCGGCAGAGCAAGGTTCAGAAGACCCTGAATGTTCTCTATTTCTGCGGTGTTTCTGTCCTCCCCGCCTGGTTTTGGGCCTAAAGGGGTGGACCTTGGTATTCTTTTTGGGGTCGGTGACTCTGAGACTGTTGTGGCTTCATTTTCTGTGCCAGATGAAGTGTCCTCAAAAGAGGATATTGTCTCGCTCTCCTGCCTTTTTAATATAGATCTTGGTCGTTTCCTTTTATTGGTAGATTTAAAAGGAATGGGTGAAAACCTAACATGTTTGGAACTGGACATAAAAGGATTCCCCCTCCTATAATCTTCCTGGTCCCTAGTAAATTTTTTGGTTTTTCTGGATTTGAGTTCAGTGTCAAACTTACGTAGATCAGAAGCCACCTTGTTTAATGAACTCTTAAAGAATGGTTCTTTCTCATAAATTACCAATTTGTTGACTAGAGTATTGATATCCTCTAATTCTTTGTCAATGGCCCTGTTGTGGAACTTGAGTAGTTCAACAACAAAAGCCATTGTTGCTTCCTGCTGTATTTTATTCCAATTTGAATTGAGTTCCTCATCCGCATTAGTAACATGGGGAACAGTGCGAACACGTACACCCCTTGGGGTGATTCCCGCAGTCTGGTAAGCATTAAATAGCTTACTGTGCCAAATATTAGATCTTAAAGATCTAAGGTGTTTATTTAAGTTACCAAAAAGTAATCCACAATTAGATTCAGAATCAACCAAATCGGACCCCCCAGTGTTCCCTGTGGATGACCCTAGTCCAAAGACCTCGAGGTCCTCTCTATCAGAAACCAGCCCCCTAATGAAACTGGAAAAATCCATGACACCAACAATAATGGCTCACAAACAACCACGTTGATGTGTACACAAATATAAATGGACCATAACAGGGAAAAAGTATCCTAAGAACCACCTGCGTCCAATATATTCAAAAGCGGAACACTGAGAAAAAATCCTGGTTGATTTTTAAAATTAGCCAAATATACTGCCACTGATTATAAACTAGTCAACAAACCGGAAACAGAAAGACCCAATTTTGAATGACACTTGTCCTAATTCAGAGGGCTCCGGATCATACATTATTAACTGAGATACACAGGAAGTTTCCAGAATACAACACAATTTTGCATGCCTCCAGTTATCATCCACCCCACATTGCACGCAATATACCCAAGTCACAATTCATACGTGCGAAACGTATTTGTTCTGATGATAGCACCTATCTGAAACATAAATCAGATATTACCAACAGATTTAGATCCCGTGGTTACAAAAGTGGCCACATTGCTATGGCCAGCAACAAGGTTAGCTCTTTGAACAGAAATGACCTATTAACATACACGACACGCACTAATTCAACTGGTCAACCCCTTAGATTCACAACTACATTTGCACGCAATTCAAATCGTCTCATTCAAAGTGTGAGGAGACATTGGAATATTTTACAATGTGACATGGAGATAAACAGTATCATTCCTGAAAGTTGTCTTTTTTCCTATAGGAAAGGGAAGAATTTAAATTCCTACTTTAATCATTATAAACACAGAGATAACAAATCATCTGATTTGACACAAACAACATTATAGGTTCATAGGTTCATAGGTTCATACTAGGCTATCTGCCCGAGGGCATTTACAAGCCTAGCCCATCGTTTTGTGGCTTACGCCACCCCTTTAGTATGGGGAACTATACCCATTATTTTGCTGTGCCTCTGTCGAGCAGTGACACTGAGGTAATCCCTGGGGTATATCTGCGATCTCCCATCCATTGGTCAAGATTTCTCTTGAACAAGGCCAGCGAGGTGCTCTGCCTCACATGTACCGGAATTTTGTTCCACAGCATAGGGAGTCTTTGGGTGATGAATCTATCCCTCCAGCACGTCCTATTAATAGCCGTGTCGAGGTTTAAGTCTCCCACCCTTGTGGCTCTGATGGATCTAGATTTTTGAGGTGAAGCATATTCATCAAATCTGGGTTTGACATGGCCTTGTATGTTAGGCAAAGGTCACCTCTGAGCAAGCGGTGCGACTGAATAGAGCTGGAGTTCTTTCAGTCGGGCAGCATAGGACAGATTTTTGAGACCCTTTATCCTTTTGGTGAGGAACTTTTGTGGCCTCTCCAGCTGCTGCAAGTGTCGGGTCAGATACATCCCGAATGGGGCATTGTACTCAATCATTGGTCTGATGAGTGATGAGTAAAGGGAGACTATGACCTCCCTTGATCTAGATGAGAATCCCTTCATGATAAGGTGGGCAATGTAGAAGGTCTTCCTAACTACTTTAGCTACATGGGTGTCGAATGACAGACTACTATCAACCTGGGTCCCCAAGTCCCTGATAACTTCTTCTGTACTCAGTGGATTGCCACCTATTTGGTAGCTAGGGGTAACCTTGTTTTTCCCAAAGGGTATGACTATGCATTTTTTGGCATTTAACTTCAGGCCGTGGCTCTGGCACCAGTTATCCGTTTCTGTGAGACCCTTCTGAAGGATATCTGTGTCAGATGTGTTTTCTACTATGGCCCAGTTTGCAGTCATCTGCAAACTTTGTCAGCCATAACCCTCCTGTGTTTGCTTGTACTTCAGAAAAGTAGATGCCAAACAAGAGTGGGCCCAGGACTGAGCCCTGTGGGACATCACTTGTGACAGGCTTTGAGTCTGACATGGCGCCAGCAATTCTGACCCTGTGGGTTCTGTCACTCAGCCAGTTTGCAACCCATCTTGTGATGTATGGGTTAACATTTAAGCTGATGAGTTTTTCAATGATACCCGAGTGGGGTATTGTATTGAAGGCCTTAGCCAGATCGAGGTAGGCTGTATGGACTGCCTTTCCCTCGTCAATGGCTTTGGTGACTGTTTCAAAGAAGTCAACCAAGTTTAAAAGGCATGATCTGCCTTTGACAAAGCCAAACTGGGTTGGATCCAAAGTCTGCAAATTCCCTATGTCTTTATTTATGAGGTCCATTATGATCCTCTCCATGGCTTTGCAGATAAGGGAACCCTTACAGGGGTGCTTTCCATGTGGACATTGTAACAATTGTAAATATATGCAAAAGTCCAAACAATTTTCTACGCGTAATTGTCCTAAAGTTTTTGACTTGCAATTCTTTTCCAACTGTTCCAGTGATTGGATTATTTACTTAGCTTCTTGTAGCTGCGGTGCTTTCTATGTTGGACAAACGTCCAGACCCCTCAGGATTAGAATCTCTGAGCACCAAAGTAATATCAAACAAAAAAAGATATATAATGCTTTGTACAAACACACTACAGTACATCCCACAAGTAAATTTAATTTTATCATTATTGACATGATTTTTGGCAATAGGGCCAATAAATCACAATGGCACTCTATACTTAATGCAAAGGAAAGGAAATGGATTATCAGACTGGGTGGCTTGTTCCCACCGGGACTTAATGAACATTTATGACAGTTAACCAATGGGATTGTTGCTATCAGTATATATACAGCTACTGTTTTTTGAATTGACTTTTTGTACACTGAAGAAGGCTGTGCTTTGCCAGCCGAAACCGGTTTGTAACATGCTGTGATTTCTACTCAATACAATTTTCATGTCACCGTTTGCTGGCTCTGAATTTTTTTGT
This sequence comes from Protopterus annectens, assembly GCF_019279795.1. NCBI lineage: Eukaryota > Metazoa > Chordata > Ceratodontiformes > Protopteridae > Protopterus > Protopterus annectens. The sequence continues at coordinate 1,548,183,490 of NC_056728.1, forward strand.
TCCTGATAGCTATGTTTCTTGAGCCGTGCAGTTGCTACCATGCAGGAGGTTTTCTTTTGTGTTTCATTATATGGTTTACCTTAACGTCTAATCTTGGAATGTGTTTTCTTTTTAGATATAGATTTACTCCATAGTATCCCCCCTGTGTTACTATAAACAATGTGGACAAAGCTGAACAAACTAGTTCCCTCAACAAACACTGCTACTTAATATCCCTAGCCTCTTCCAACATATTATTTATACAGTGATGGTATTGCATTTAAGGTACAGCATGTATTGTTTTTGTCTTGTGACTAATTCTTTCTAATAGTATTTTTAAAACAGCATATTAATATACATTCCTCAGTTAATTATAGCAATATGTGTACCATAGTAATATTGTTAAACAATCAATCTTGTCATTTTTACATTTTTCTCTCATTTGACTTCTTTTTCCTCCCCTTTACTTATTCAGGTTTCGGCCTTCTTTGGTGCCTATAGTGATGTTTTTCCACATCAATCTGTGTGGGTTATAAAATATATACTTGGCACCTATTTAACAGAAGTAGGAAGTATAGCGAGACAAAAAAAAAAAAAAAAAAAAAAAAAGAAAGCTTAACCAAACAGTCCTTCTGCTATAGTAGACATATTAAGGCTATATTTACATTATCCCAGGATTGTTAGGTTATTTTACTAATTTCCTGAGATTACTTCTCTCCAGGATCTTTTAACACATTTCTAGTATTTACATAAAACATTTAACAATTTTTTCCCTTTTTTCCCCAATATTAATCTATGAGCTAGCATAATTCTGACAGTTTATTTCTTGCCTATTATTTAAGGCTGGAGTTTCATTCACCTACACAGTACTGGGTGTACTGATTTAGTGAATGGTTCAGTTCAACAGTACCTTATTTCTTCAAGGTTTTGCTTGCAGGTTGGTTGACATCTATGGTGCAGCTTTCTTCTTTTAGCTGGTGCAGATCAATTTTCATTTTTCAGGCAGTAAAATCCTTTGGAGCTTGCTGAAATCCATTTTGTCTGACTGTTCTTAATGAAGCCATCAAAAGCCTAGGGGGACTGAATTTGCAAGCCAATATCCGAGATGGGAACTTCCTTCCTATATTTGTGCATCGGAAACAGCAGTTCATTTTTGGTTCCCACCCAGGCTGTACTTCCCTTTCCTGTGTTCCTCATGGCTCACATCAATGACCCAAGGGCCTAGACAGCAAGGGGAAGATTTCAGAGTTGGATCCCACATAGAGTGCTCATGAATGGGGTCGTTTTTTTCATCCAAGGGACCTTTATCTTTTTTTTGTGGATTTATTTCACTTCTGAAGGTGGAATTTGCTTGAAAACAGCCAGGAATGTCTCTTTTGCCTCTTTGGGGTTAGCAACCATGTATTTAACCTCTTTGATGTAAAAGATTAACTGATTTGGATATTTCATCTAGAATTTGATTTTTTTTTCTATTAGGAACCTGCAGTATGGAGATAGTAGTTGTCTTGCTTGTCTTATTTGTATTGGGAGGTCTTGAGCAAAGGAGATTTTATTATTATTCCAGGTGAGTGTGCCTTTTTTCTTTGCTGCCAGTATAATTTTATTTACATCTTGGTAGTTTAATATTTTAATATAGACAGGTCTTGGTTTCAGTGATGTTTGCATTTCCCTCAGGGCTCTGTGGGCTCTCTCTATTGTTATTTGCTGCATTTCTTCAGATTCCTCTAGGAGGGAATTTATTATTTGCTTGATTGTTGGTATTAGATTGTTATGAAGTACAGTTTCAGGTATTCCTCTGATGATGATATTGTTCCTTCGAGATCTTGCTTCCAGGTCTGTTAATTGTGCTTGTAAGTTTTGTATTTCTTTGTCATGGGCATCAGTTTTTTGAGAAATAGAGTCTATTTTTATTTCATTTTCTATTATTTTGGACTCAGATTTTTCCATTCTGGATATTATTTGGCTGAATGAGTCACCAAAGGTTTGAAATTGTAATGATAAGTCCTTTAATGCTTGCTGGATAGGTAATAAGGCAGATTTTATGTCTTCCAGATTAGCTGGCTGGTCTGTCTTGGATTTATTTGTATTTTTAGAGTTGTCAGTTTGTTTAGTTGTCTTTTGTCTTTTTGAAGTTGTGTTTTTCTCAGGTGAGGCTAGTACTGAGAATTTGGTCTTAGTTGTTGTTGTTTCCATATTATTTTCCTCTTTTGACATCTTGCTGTATAGTGTTTTACCAATCTTGCAGTCAGATGCAGGGCCTTAGTAGCACATTGCTTAAGCTGTTATTCAGAAATCTTAGTTAATCCTGCTGTTTCTGAGCTGAATCTGTCACTTTTTCTTCCTCTTTTGTTTGCTGGATGATATTAGCAGTAAATATCTACAGTTATTTCTGTATTATTAATTCTGTGTTGCCTTCTGGGTTTGTTTTAATCCAGGGTATATCGAGACCTAGGTGATAGCAGTGCTCACAGAACAGCGGCCATTTTGAACTTTCTTTTCTTTCTTGATTGTAAGCAAGCATAGAATTTGATGTAGTCATTTTTTCTGCTTGGTCACTTGATATTGTACTGGAATACTAAGTTAAATTGGCTTGTTTTGAATAAAGAGTTGCTTTAGTTAAAAAAAAGTAATAAAAATAAAAAGAAGGGTTTAGCAGAAAAAGAAGGATCTGACAGTTCATGCATGATGTAAAGGGAAGAGAGTGAGATGTGGTGCTATAATTTATTTATCTATTTATTTGCATTTGTTAAATGATAAAATGCATTGATCTACATTAACTTTTCTCAGATTCAGTCTCATCTGGTTAAGTGACTTGCTGACAGACGCACAGTAGGCAAATAGAAGATGAGTGAATTGTTGCACAATGTGAATTTGGAAGTCATAAAGTGCTCCATCTATGGAGTCAGAAAGAGGAGAATGGACAAGCAGGAGAGAAAAGTAGCATATCTCTTCTAATTGCCCCAAATTAAAAAAATAAAAGAAAAGAAAATATAAGAGAACAACTGATGCATTCACAAGGAATGACACAGCATCCATTAATGGGTAAAGAGGAAGAAAAAAAAAACAGAGGAAGCTAGGTCTAGTTTTGAAATAGTAATATTCCACAGCTTAGAAATATAATGCAAACAACAAATAAACACCACAGAAAGATGACATAAAAAAGAAACAAATACAAAACTTTTATTTAAACAGAACTCTTCAAATACAAACATGTTTTACTCCTAAAGACATCGTCTCCTCCTAAAATCTTAGTTCATTGGAGTTTGTTGTCTCAGACGTGCTGTGTTTTTTTTTCCAAGGTGGATACAAGACTCAGACAAGATGGAAAAGTTAAGTGTTGTTTCCTACAGATTTTCACGTTTTAAGATGTACAGCCTTAGAGGTTTTGTGTGTGTGTGTGTGTGTGTGTGTGTGTGTGTGTGTGTGTGTGTGTGTAGATATATATATATATACACACACACACACACACTCATATATATATATATATATATATATATATATATATATATACATATACATATGTAACTATATATATATATATATATATATATATATATATATATATATATAATACACATATATATATATATATATATATATATATATACACACACACATATATATATATATATATATATATATATATATATATATATATAAAATGAGAGGCTGTACATATATAACTATATTATATATGCACGCCTGAGTGCTATATAACTTATCACTGTATACATTTTATTGTGTGCTGAAACACTGGTGTTTTTATTGGTGGTATAGCTGGTCGAGTTATGTAACAGTCATAACAATACATTGTTTTTGAGCTAGTGCAAGGCACTAAGGATGGCAACAGTCTTTGCTAACCAGATTATTTCAGATGGATGTCTATCATCCATGCAATGAAAGGATCTGTACAAAATTACAGTGTAAACAATTTCAAATATATTTTTTTCTTCATTAATAATCAGATTACAGGCCTCCAAAGAAAAACAATGATATTTGAGATTGCCTGGACATTACATTTTTAATATGTCAAAGCATAGCACTTTGATGGAATGGTGATTTTTCTTTGATGTCTTTCAAAAAGAGAAGGCTTTTTAGGCCATCAGTCCATTGCTTCAGATATAATGGCATCACTTTAAAATATGAGTAGTCAAAAGTGAATGCCCCGGGCATAAGAATCACTGACATTCATTCAATGAAAAAAAAATATTGAAAAGGCACTTTTTAAAGTTTTTTGCAGTTTGGCAACCCCCAAATGTATATCTACAAACTTCATGGTTGTACCAACTGCAAGAAGGTGGAAATTCTCCCCAAATGGGCATTACCACCAGCAGAACTCACTAACAGTGATTTCCTATAGAAGAGCTTTAATCCTTGGCAGGTTGAAACTTGGGGGGGCAACTGAAGCTCAAGAGATCAGTCTTTCTATGCCAGTAATGTAATGAATGGCATAATAAAACCTATAAACTAACATAAAAGGCACAGTAGCGATGCAGGCAGTAAACACAGCACTAACCAAAATGCAGGAAACAAAGCTGAAGAAAACGCTGCTTCATGAACTTTAAAATTCGGATTTATTGTGATACAAACAGAAGATGTGGTAAGCGCTTTCACATGGATAGGCTTCTTCAGACCAAAAGAACCCCCCCCCTCCCTCTTGTACACCCTTATATGGTAAAAAAGGTGCAAAAAACAGATAAACCATTAAAGGCACAGTACAACTATCTTGGTATACAGCATAAATGAGGCGCTTACTCTAAAATACATTAACTATAGTAAAATAAAATAAAATAAAAATACCTATACCACTCATAAAACATGAATAGGGATGTATAAAAACAAAAAAACTATATAAATTCATACTAATTGCACAACACTAACAATAAATGCTCTCATAAAAATGCTCTCATAATATATGTAACAAGCACAGCCATACATATCACTTCAATCTCCTGGACTTCAGGAAAGGTCTCAATGGTACTTTCTCATTCAGTCCAGGAAAAACATCTGCTCTAAGTCTAACAGTGCATTTAGATTCAATACTTTCAGTTCTACCCCTCACCCACCCCTAAAATGAGTGTGTGTAAGATCTAGTACTTTAAAACAAAAAAAGTGTGTGAAATCATTAGACATGACATGTTTGGACAAAGCACTGACAGTGGAATGAATCCTAATCTGGTAGAGATGTTCCCTTATTCTGTCTCTCAGCCTCCTGTCCGTCTTGCCTACATAAAACACAGCACAGGCTCCACAGGAGGCCAAATAAACAACACGTGTAGATTCACAGTTTGCATGAACTCTAACTTCATGGTTAGTACCATAGAAAGGGTGATAGAAATGGACATCGTTGTCTATAGAACAACAATAGTTGCAACTACCACAGGGTACAGTACCAGCAACCCTATCACCTCCACCATCCATAACAGGATAACATAACAATTTCTTTAGATTCAATCTATTCTTATAGACAAAACCCGGGGCAGCACCCACAATTTCCCTCACATTCGGATCCAGTGTTAACACACCCCAGTGTGATCTAATCACATCTTTCAACCTATCTAGCTTTGCTAGTTGACAGCCAAAGAATAAGCATGTTTTGTGGTACTACTGTGAAAATATCTTAAAATGCACCACCCCCCCTCCTAAAAAAAGTAAGAAACATATATAGGTAGACTGAGAGAGTGGGAGAGCTAGACAGATACATACATACATACATCCATATAGAGGTGTGTGTGTGTGTGTGTGTGTGTGTGTGTGTGTGTGTGTGTGTGTGTGTGTGTGTGTGTGTGTGTGTGTGTGTGTGTGTGTGTGTGTGATATATATTTATATATAGAAAGAGAGATTGTTACATTTTACGTGGTCAAACACCTGTCGAAAAGGTGTAGTGTACATAAGTTTGTGTAAAAAGCTAATTAATAAACAGATGGTTTCATTGACAAATGTATGTGGGTTTTTGGTAAGGATGTGAGGTTGTGTGTCAATGTATGTGGGTGTAAAGGTTAGTATAGGAGTTAGGTAAGGGAATATATTTGGCACATGTGTAATAGTTTGTGGCTTAGGGTTAGAGTAAGGGCCAGGTAAGGACAGTTATTGTATGTCATAATGTGTATGATTTAGAGACTAAGATCAACGAAAGCTATGGGTGTGTGCCTATGTATATGTGTGTGTCGTGTGCGCAAGTGTGTGTGTATGTGTGTGTGCGTGTGTGTGTGTGTGTGTGTGTGTGTGTGTGTGTGTGTGTGTGTGTGTGTGTGTGTGTGTGTGTTCGTGTGTGCTATACATGCCATCTTGTGTAGTGGTAAAGTTACAGGAAGTTTTTTAACGTAAGGTGCACAGTCAGACCTCCCAACCGTTCCGAATTACTCGGTTTTTACCGAGTTTTGGGGTCCAAATGAAGGGGTGTCACGATTCCCGAGTGGCACCCCTTCATTTCCGATTTTTTTCTTTTCTTTTTAAAAATTTCGCGCTGTCGGCGCTGACGTCATCACGTGTGCGATGACGTCAGCGCCGTCAGGCAACCAGCCAGTCGGAATTGAGCTCAAGGAGCTCGCATGAGTCGCATGATTTGCAGCATCATTTCCAAATTCCAGCTAGCAGTTTGAATTAACCGCGAAGCTGAAGTAACGTGGATAGCAAGCCAGGAAGCTGATCTGAAGCAAAAGCAAATGTGGACGTGGATAGCATCGGTCCGGGAAGCTGAAGCAAATGGGGACGTGGCTACAGCAAGGAAGCAAATGGGGACGTGGCTACAGCGAGGAATAGAGAGCGAGGAAGCTGAAGCAAATGGTGGATACAGCGGTAACAGCGGATAGCAGCAGCATGGGGAACGGGAACAGAGGGTCGCGAGGATGGTAGCAGCATGGGGAACAGCAGCCGGATAGGAAGAGCACTACTCAGGGTAAGTGTGTGTGTGTGTGTGTGTGTGTGTGTGTGTGTGTGTGTGTGTGTGTGTGTGTGTGTGTGTGTGTGTGTGTGTGTGTGTGTGTGTGTGAATATTTGCTTCAACCAGCTCCTTCCTCCAATGTAGGGGGGAGTGTATCACACTTGTGTTTTAGTACAGCTCTCAGTCTCCTTAAGAGCTTTAGAACCTTTCCGCCTAGGAAGATGTAGTTCTATATTCATTTGTTTTAGTGGCAAAGAGAAGATAAAACCGTTTGCTAGAGACTGAGTAACTTCTGCTATACCAACTTCTACCAGGCTATTTTTACAGTACTTGATGCATCTTTTCTGCAAAGGCTTTTATGCGCTGTGGTGGTATTTTCCGTGCTACATTTTAAACCAAACAAATTTTACTTTGGCTCGTTTTAGTTTTTATTCCTGTTGTATACCTACTTCAGCCAGTGCATGTCATTTTGTTTCTAGCCGGGTGACATGCTTTGTTTCAAAGGGGCCCTAAAGTCACATATACCCTATGAATGGTGGCTTTTTTTCTCTTAATTGTTAAAATGCCTTATTTTGTCTAAATAAGTATGTACTTTCTGAAATGGTTACCTAGGTTTAGAGTTGTCTTTTGTTACTATTCTGTAAGTTTAAGAAATAAGTTCCTCCAGTTTTCCTTCCCCTATCTGTTAAGGAAGGGGTATTAAATGTAAAATGCTTAGCAGTGATGAGTACTTAAATACAGACTGCACTATAGGTAATAAATGAACTTATTTAGAGAATTCAGGAGTATAACTGTTCCAGTTAAGGAAGGATTTTGGGTGGCTTGACTTGAGAGCTCACAATACTATATGTAATGAGTTGGAGGTTCCTACATTAGTTCTGCTCAAATATGGGCTTTTCACATGTTTAAACTCTACCCCTATCTAATAAGTGATTGTGTGGAAAAATTCAGACCACATTTCTCTCCTTGGTGCACCAGGAAGGTTGGCTGCTCCAGTTTAACAAATGCTGTGTCTATAGCTCAACGTGATACTGGCTCACTCTCTTCACCGCCAGTCTTACACCTGGGGCACCAATTTATGCCAACCCTGATATGTAGGTGACTATAAATCATGATAGAACCCCCCCCCCCTCGCTGCAAAAGTTGTGTGTGGGGCTGTAAAACCCTTATCTGCTCGCACCTTAACTATGGTTATTTCAAGTCTGCCACTTTGATAACTTCCTTAATCAAAGGTTTCTCGTTGCTATAGCCATCACTGTATTAATACTAATGACACAAGATCCAGGTTTCTAGTTCTGATCTAGAGCTGTAATGTGACAACATTGTTAATAGCAAACTGCCTTTCAGACCTGCTTTGGAGGTATTTAATTTCCACAGCCTTAGCATTTTTAATGGTCTCCTGGGAAATTGCCTGTTGTGCATGTCTGGCTGCTCCTGTTCTAAAGTGTATAGAATGCATCCTTCAATGCAAGATCTACACTGACCCATTGCCTTCAGTGCTTCCCTTGCTTCAAATTCTGCATATGGAGTTCTTTGCTGGGGGCAAAATCAAGAATCTTCTGTGTAATGTACTATGTTCTTACCATGTGCTTGCAAAATAGTCTAGCAAGAGCTTTGCTTTCCCAAATAGAAGTCTGTCTAAAATCTAACATCACTCTGGGCAGAGCTGTGTGCTGTCTCATCTTGGGCTGAACTAGCTCAAACCACCTGAAAACGCCTTTTAAAGCTGTTAAACCTTGAATAAAGATTTTCTCATATCCATCTTGTCACATTTGGGAGTATATCCCACAAAATCAGAAATGCTATCAGGCCAGTTGGACATTACCCACCAGGGCTCTGGGGCACTTCTTGCTTAGCCTTGTAACATGCTTTTTGAAAAGCTTTGGTTTTGTCTGCCCAAAACACAATTTTATAAAACCAATTTATAACTACTAAAGGCATTATTACTTTATCCTGACTATAATCTGCATTTAGCATTGTAAAAAAGAATGGCCTCCCAGTGGAACTGGACAACACTGACTTGATGCAATGAAATGTTATACCTCCCCTTTTTGTATGTTGCTGCTGTTCAGAACTGAGACCAAACTTATCAGCTATCTGGTTTTGTAGGGCTATACAAGAAGAAGTATATCCAACGGTGCCAAAAATAGAGCCATTCCACAAGATCATAAGTTTACCCCTGGGATCTCTTGTGTCCCCTTCTTGACAGAGGTACAGTAAACTAACCTTAAAGGGTTACCTTCTGTGACTTGCTATACAGAGACACAATCAACTAATCTAAAAGGGTGGCGAAAGCTAAACACACTCTGGCTAGGCTTGTAAATGCCCTGGGCAGATAGCCTAGTATCAACCTATGAACCAAATTATATGAGCGTTGACCACGAATACATTTTCACAACTGATTAAATTCCAAAGGATATTGTACTGGTCATCTCTCTTTGTAATCTTCTAACCTGCTCCAAGCGGATTATGGTTCACTGGCCAAAAGGAGTCTATTGACAATTTTTCTGCTAAGAGTTAGTATGAGGCTTGAGCTCACTAGTGTTATAATAGTCAGGAGACAGTACATTTATGCCACTGTATTTCTACTTGTTTGTGAACTGTTGTCCTGGTCGTGCTTTGGTCTGCATCATTTTAACCAGTTTAGCAATCTGAATGCTTTATCTGCTACTCTTCACTGCAGTTTTTCCTGCTTAACCTGGGCATATTCAGTTATACCATTCAAGACACATGGATATGGGCTTATTATTTAAGCTTTGCATTTCATGTAGGAATGGGAAGAAATGAGGATTGTTCCAATACATCTTCAACATCTGATAGAGAAACTATATGCTACAGCAAGACAATATTATGTAGTGTTTCAAGTATTGTTTTTGTTGAGTGAAATTAATGCAAAGTCTGTCAATAGGTTCACTAGATTAATTGTGAAAAAATGTTATCTAAATTGTAGCATTTGTTCAAAATGTTCTAGAATTTTAAGATGCAGGAATCAAAATGTGTTTTATTCATTCCATGGAGTACAGCAAGCCAAAATGCAGTTATTTCTTTGAAATTCAAAAGACTCAAGACTTTTGCTGACAAGTCTGTGGTCAGTTGGATTACTGTACTAGCTCTTATTTGTATTGTAAGTCTTGCCAGACTGTTATTGCAAAAGGCTCATGTGGTATATCTAATGGAAACTAACATTCTGATAAAATCAATAAATTTACTATCTGCTCTTTTTATTTTATTATCTGTCTTAAAGACAGAATTATGTGTTGTTTAAAGTCTCAGTCAGGTCATCAGAGTTTTAAGTGACGAGCCACTGTGTTTGTAACCTAATTAGAATTAGACTAATAAGGATGAACAAAAGCTTTAAATATCTTTTATTAAAAATCATTGCATGTGTCTCGCTTAGTAACTGACAAATTACCAATCAAGACAGTGGAAAATGTAATATGTCTATCTTTCAATGATTTATCATATGTTCTGGCTGCAGGGGGACTCTGGTGCCATGTTTTGGTTGTCCGTTCTTCAATTTGCGTTCAAAAGTTTGTATCCCACAACTCCATTGGAGTGGGTGGGGTTACATACTTATGTATGCAAATTAGATGTTAATCAGCGTACAGATTTGTACCTATTTTTCATGGGCCTTGTCCAGATTTTTGATATTTCCAGGTTGAGAGGTATGTGCAGAGTTAGTGTTATTGTTAGCAGCTATGCCCCTAGCCCTAATCCTGCACCTTACTTATTTAAAAAAAAAAAAAAAAAAAAACAATTGTAACACTATCGCTATTCAAACAAATTGGAGCTGAATATTTGGAAAGATTATGGTTTTTAGGTCAGAAAAGAAAATGTGTTTCATTTTTTGATTTACTCAGTGTCACATGTTTGTACTGGCAGTATTATGAATGTTTGACATTGTGCAGTCTTCTGTGTGTTGATATTGATTGTCTAGCATGTGGACAATTCATTATATAATTATATATATGCATATAAAAACATAAATGTTTATATACATATATATATATATATATATATATATATATATATATATATATAATGCACACACACACGCACACACACACACCAAACAAATGGCTATCTCAGGGATGAATAGAAGGAAGCAAAAGTGAAGTTATCTAGTAATGGTATCTGCATGATATGTATGTTAACCAGTGGACTGGGGCGGGGGGGGGCTTATACTCCAAGTCCGATATCACATTCTATGTTTCTACAACCCAGCTGCTAACTGAAAATTATAGATGTAAAAGATGAACAGATGTCATCTCCCTGTCTGGGAATCTAAAACAGTTTGCCATTTGGTGTATGACAATGTTAAATTAATACATGTTTTCAATGGTCAGTTGCTCTCATTTATAAAAAGTATAACATTTCAGCATGTTTAACATAGTATTCAAAGAACAAAAGCACTTGAAAGAAAAAAGGTCTGAATGTGCCTTATTTATTTTTGTAGAGAACATATAAGAATATACATAGCTAAAAATAATTTATGGAGCATATCCTGACATTTTGAAGTTGTAGGTGGCCACAGTTCACCAAGACTACGGCTACAAGTGGATGGAACAATGCATGTTGTAGAACTCCATATAACAGCTCACACACAAAAACACATTCCAGGGAATGTTGCATACTTTGCATTTAGATGATTAGGGATTCTAAGCTATAAATGTCTAATCTCCGCTATGAAACTGCTTCACACTCCAGTAAATATTACATTCTATGCACAGATTCTTAAACTATATGCAACTCTATCTCAGCCTTTTGTTTTCTTCCCTACAGTGTTCCTTTATTTGTCTCTTTTTTGAATGTTTCTTTTTGTTACAGTTTTAATAATGTAGAAATTGCAGTCTGTCATTCACCTCACATGTCCTGCTGGTAGCACCTGCTGTCCATACCCCCTCCCTTGCTAAAACAAATAGTAACGCACAGCCATAGGTAAACATCTTCTCAGCACAAATTGTTCTTCTGGTAGCAGGACCTGAACAAGGAATTTCCAGATATTTTGCTCACATAGAGGTAATGCTGTTTTCTCAAAGGATGAAATGTAACTAGAAATATTTTAAAGTAACAATTTTAAAAGAAGCCACTTATTTATTTTGCAAATCATTGGGTTCAAAATGATACTGTGTAGGTTCAGTGGTGTACTACAGGAAGTGGTTCAGTGTGATATTTTCATTCAAAATGTGAATCAAGTTCATTTGTGTAACAAATATCAGGTAAGTATGCTATGTACATTGATAGATCCCACTCACAGATCAAGCAGGAAAATGAAATAATTATCTCAACGTGTATTTTCCTAAAAGTTGCTCATATTATCATCCTTTTTGGGGCAAGATTAAGTCAAATCATTGTACTCTCTGCTACAAGAGATCATCTGATAAATGTCAAATGCTTTAATCGCTATTCACATAGAACAGTGGTCCAAAAATGGGCAGTGTGGGAAAACAGTGGCCCGAATATAGGCTGTGTAGGTCTGACATGTGATTGTGAGTGTTTGTATAGTGTAAATGTCATAAATAGATGTGAGAAAGGAGTTAGCCTTTCAGTTGGCCCTTAGCTTATGGCTCATGCAGTTGTGATGATATCAGTTCAAATTTCTTACAATGCGTTACCTAATTTAACTGCAGAAACTGTTAAAGTTAACTGTGTGCACAGTAAGCTAGTGCTTTTCAAACATTTTGTAAATATTTGTTGTAAATATTGCACACAGGTGCTTTTCAGCATGCACTGTAAACTTTTACTCCTCCAAGTACTGTGTTCTACTGTATACTTTAAACATTCACTCAACTAGCATGAAATGTTTGTTAATCTATGTGACGACCGTGCCCTGGCCCAGCAATCAAGGAGCCCCAATCCTCATCACTAACACCAGGGAGGTCGTCTCCTAGAAGAGGAAAGGATAACTAATACACACAGTAAAGTACGATTTCCCTTAAGTGCACACAGAGATCACAGTCAGTCTGGGGCTGGTTGCTCCCTTGCTCACCAGGTCCCCAATAAGACTTCCCACTGGCACAGCTATAAAGTCTAGGTCTCAGCCTAACTGGGCATCTCTTTATTCTCACCCAGATGTTGCTTTGAAAAAAGAACTGCACTTGACAACATCTACCTTACAGGAACTATCTTTGAAGATGGATGACTTTAAAAATTACTTAGAAAACCTCAAATTAAATTCTGAAAAAATGACTGATATTCTTAAGGAACTATTATAGCAACACCATACAAAAATAACAAATATAGAGACTTCTCTAAATGACATTGAAGGGAGATTCAAAGAGGAAGAATTCAAAAATAAATTTCTGCTTAAACAGAATACATGGCTGCTTAACAAAATAGATGACTTAGAAAACAGGGAAAGGAGAAACAACATAAGAATCTTTGGTCTGCCTGAAAACACTGAAGGAGAAGACATAATTTCATTCTTAACAACCTGGATTCCTGATTTTTTTAGACTTGAAAGAGGGACTTTCATTTGGAATTGAAAGGGCACATAGAGCACTGAGGAAACCTGCTTCTAACTCAACAAATAATCCACCTAAATCCATAGTTATAAAGTTTCTTTCATTTCTAGACAAGGAACTAAGATTAAAATCTGCTTGGAGAAAAAAACCCTTAAAATACAATCAAAGCCTGATAAGGTTTTAAAATGATTATTCGTCCAGAATATTAGAACAAAGGAAAACGCCTGGCCAATAATAAAACAGTTGAAACAAAACAACATAAAAATCACAGCTGGCCTTTCCAGCCAAGATAAAAATAAGTTTTGCTAATGAGATGAGAACCTTTATTGACTTACAAGAAGCTACTAGATTCAGCAGAACAACAACATAGTGTCTATCCCAGAAGAAATGGAATGGATGGTCACTACTCTTAAAAGAATAAAAGAAACAAATCTTGGACTGATGCTAGAAAGAAGAAACAAAAAACTGATTCCAGGATAGCTGTCCCAAAAAAATAACTCTTACAACTACATCTCTCAAAGTATCAACTGATATGGTACAGCACTTGTCATCTGTTTTTATTTAAAAAAGAAGGATTTCTTAAAGAACTGAGAAACAGTAATGATTTATGTAGAATGTTCAGAGTCCAGTAATTCTTCACAAACAAAGGTAGGTCAAGATGGGTTACTATTTACAATATATATAAGCCAAACAAAGCAACATATATAAACATAGAAGTTTCTATTTCCCTACTTGAACTCAGTGAATACTTATATTTTCCATTTTTCATTTTTACTTATAATAATTTAAGTAACTAATTAACTAATTCAACAAGGTACCATTCATCAGAGTACAGACACAAATGTAACAAATTAATATCATATATAATATCAGTAACAGTAGAGTGTTTTGAAAAAAAAATGCTGTCATGGAGACTAATGCCTTCTTCAGTTAAGGTATGATTCAGAAATGTCATGTATATCCTGGTTGAATAATAGTAGCAAGCTCTTAGTACAAATGTCATCATTATTCTGTCTAAATATAGTTAATATCAATTATGGCAGGTATCACAGCTACAAGTGCTGTTTGATCAATCCTGATATGGTGTGCACGGATTCAGCTGTTTCTGGCAGCTGGTACAAATGTCATTATTATTCTGTCTAAACATAGTTAATATCAATTATGGCAGGTATCATAGCTTTGAGTGCTGTTTGATCAATCCTGATTTGGAGTGTGTGGATGCAGCCATGTCTGGCAGCTAGTACAAATGTCTATTATTCTGTCTAAACATAGTTATTATCAATTATGGCAGGTATCATAGCTTCAAGTGCTGTTTGATTAAGCCTGACTTGGTGTATGTGGATGCAGCTGTGTTTGGCAGCTGTTGTATGTTGCCGTTTTTGTCTCCAGGAAGCTGTGAGTTGTGGCTTTTGATCGAGGTTTACTGATGCTTGTGTGTTAGGAAGAGACATCTGGTGTTTTAGCCTGGATCCAAAGGAAGGGGGGGATAAAACTGTGATTTGGGATATTTTGGCAGAGAATAGATTGTTTATACATCTGCTGAGTGAGAGGTGGGAAGGCTGGAAGAATGTGTTATCTCTTGTATTGGCTTGTTGGGAGGTTTTTTTATTTTTTTGATTTGTTTGCTCTTCGTTCATTTCCTGGTTGCTGCCTCACTGAAAGGGGGGGAATTTAGGCCTGAAGTTGCAGTGCGAGCCTCTGATATGCATTACACAGACACACTAACAGAAACAGATGCTCCCAGGTTGCTATTGTAATGGTGACAGAGTGACGATAATGCTTAACATCTCCGAGGAGCCTCTGAGATGATTCTTGGCAATGTTTTTGGTTAAAAAAAAAAAATATATATATATATATATATATATATATATATATATATATATATATAAAATAAAAGGGCTATTTTAAACCACATGTACACATATTGATGGTCTCCCAACACTTCGTTTAACTCATTAAGTTGATTCTTGATAAAAAAAATAAATAAATAAATAATAAGTGCAATTTTATATTTAAAATGTATTTTGGTCCAAACAGATTAAGGACTTGCATAAGAGTGGAAGTCTGAGTTATTGTGAAAGATTAAGAGCACTTGTTCTTGTGCAGAACCCTTTGCAGTGGTCTGGGAGGTGAGCGTGCTTGGACGTGTTGGGCATATGGGGATAGCTGATTCTAGGGGGTGTTTGGGGTTGCCAAGAAGTGCTAGAGAGTCATCAGGTTTCTTTTGTGGAAGTATCTGTGGGAATGGAAGGTGTGTTGAGTGGTTCACTGGAAGAGTGGCCACTGCATAGAACAGGCTGGTAAAATGGAACAGCAAATATTGGTTTGGATATTTTAAGAACAGTCTGGAAACACACCACATGAACTAGTGAATGGTATTCTGGCAAAACTAGATAGGTATTGTTGCCCATGCTTGAAATACTGATATGTGTGTATGTAAGGATGGAAATATACTTATAACAAATAAGAAACTAGGAGGGTCTTATAATTTAAAGTCTGTGGACTGTATAAACATGCTTGGGAGGAGCTAATAATAAGAATAAGCATTACAGTTTGTGGTCTTTCAAATAACTAAGTAACAGCCAAAAAAAAAAAAAAAAAAACAACCCACACACAATAGTTGCATAATGTATGACTTTAGTAAATCTAGACATAAAATATATAATTGTCATATAAGATGAAGCAGTCTGCTGAATTTAGATATTAAAGACAGGATTTAATAACATGGGCTTGTGTATAATAACACTACTGTCTTAACTTGTCATAAATGACATACACTACATTGAACATCAAGGGGAAGCATGATGATTTTCTTATAAGTAAATATGCATAACAAGTCATGTAATTCCTTTAACTGGAATTGTAGTTTTTGTAACCCATCTTGACCATATATAATACTTAAGCAGTAACCAAGGTAACTAATGTTTATACATGACATCAGACTGACAAAGTTGTTCAAGAGAAACAGTAGAAGCCTGAACTTGAAATGTCACAGAATGTAACAATCCTATTCTGAACAAATAGTGTTAAATTGACAATAGACACTCCATTTAATAACATGGGCTTATGTATAATAACACTACTATTTTAACATGTCATAAATGACATACACTACATTGAACATCAGGGGGAAGCTTGATGATTTTCTCATATGAGTAAATGTGTATACCAAGTCATATAATTGCTTTAACTTGAATTGTGGTTTTGTAACCCATTTTGACCATACATAATACTTAAGCTGTTACCAAGGTAACTAATGTTTTATACATGACATCAAACTGACAAAGTTGTTCAAGGGAAATAATAGAAGCCTGAACTACAAAGGTCACAGAATGTAACAATCACATTTTGAACAAATAGTATTAAATTGACAATAATCCCTCAGTTTAACCTTTGCTGGTTATAAAAATTAGAATCTTGTGATTTAAATCTAAAAACTTTCAGTATATGCCATAAAATGGCAATTTATGAATTGTTTGTTGTTTTTAACCTACAATTTCACTCATTTTATAGTAAGAAATGACAGATATGAAAATCCTTATGTGTAGGAAATGGGAGGAAGGGAGATGCACTGATAATTAAAATGCACTAACTTTCATCAATGTTTACATAAAACAAACTTGATGCTTTAAGTAAGTTAGCAACAAACAAAGTGATTACTTAAATACTGGCAAACAATGAAATATAACTTCTGATATATCCAGTAAAATACATTGTATTATAAACATTAGGTATAAATATTACTACCATCTATTTATATTAAGTAATAAGTTTTGAAAGACTTAATCAATAAGGGTGAATATGTTAAATAACTGTGTGCTATAATCTTCTACTGAGGTTTTATATATGATACATCCTACTTTACTATGACTGAAATGCTTTTCATCTATCTTTCATGCAAATATTAATTGCTTATACAACAATATGACATTTATATTGTATTAGAATTCTGTCTAATCTGCAATAGTACTGTATCTCTTCAAAATAATATAAATGTTGCTTATTCCTGTAGTAAATATTCTCCATATGATAAATCAATTTATGGAGCTCAGATGTTCTGGATTGTCAAGGTGTGAGTGATAATTGGATGGACTTAGGTTTATCCATCAGATTAGGAATGATTTTCATTCCATGGCTAGTGCAGATCTTAGTTTAGTTAACATTTATTAATTTACATTTGTTATTTTACAAAAAACATTTTTAGTATGCCTGACCAAAACTTTACTTTATTGCTAAACACTCAAAGTAGAAAACTGATAATTTCTTTTAAAAGCTCATATACTTTATAATTATCAGAGAAAAATGTTTAACAGTCACAATAAAACAAAAAATACATAGTCTAAATAACCCAAGATGGATTTAACTTTATTATATTTAAATACCAATGGCTTAAGCAATCCTAGTGAGAGATTAAATCTACTGAAATATTTAAAATTGAGAAAGCACAAATTGTCTTCCTTCAAGAAACTCATTTCAAAATAAATGACAATTGCAAATGGAATCCTAAGGAACATATGATATTGCTGCAATCCACTTATAAGACAAAGACAAAAGGGGTAACAATTTTATGGAAAACAAATGTGATTAACCCAGAAATCATTTATAAGTATGACGATAAAGAAGGCCTTATGGCATTTGTAATAGTTAAATATAATAACAGAATATGGACCCTAGCCAATCTATACTGGATCCCAGACATTGAAACAGGAACTGTTAAAAAAACACTTGAATTTCATTTTCAATAATTATAAAGGCAACTTAATATTAGGAGGAGATTTTAACTGTATATTTGATATTTCTGAAACTACAAATAAAAGACTGATGTGTAGATCCACTGTATCAAAAGCTTTAAACAAGTGGGTAGAATTATTTCATCTTGTAGATACTTTCAAATTTAAAGAAGATAAATCTATGTTGTTTCAAGATCACAGATTTGGTACCCAAACTAAAATAGATAAAATATTTGCTGCCAATGACTTTCAGTGGAAAATCATTAATTTCTCAGTCACTCCCTGCTCCTTTTCAAACCACAATTCATTGATACTAAAACTTCAAAATGGGTACAAACCATTACTCTGTAACTCTAGAATTCCATCATATATAACTAAAATTAAAGAGTTCATACCCTTGTTATTATCTGAATTACAGTTCTTCAGATATTAATTATACCACAGAGATAGATATTATAGACAATAAAATAATCCCTCCAAGCTACACGCTCTAGGGACCTAAACCTTGTCATCACAATAAACAGGACATGCTGGTGGGATAGATTCCTGTCCCAGAGACTTCCTATACACTGTAACAAGCTACCGATCTATGTCAAGCAAAGTTCTTCATTAGCACTCTTCAAGAAAAATCTTGATGAGTGGATGGGAAATAGGAAATGTACCCCGGTGAACACTTCTGTGTCTCTGCTGGACAGTGGCACAGGAAAATAACTTTCTTGGGTGGCGTAAGCTATGGTACCTTGCTGGCTAGGCTTACGTAGGCCCTTGGGCCGATAGCCTAGTACCTACCTATGAACCTATGATATGGGATTCATTAAAAGCTTACATATATATATATATATATATATATATATATATATATATATATATATATATAAAAAACACTAACTTGGTATAAAAAAAAAAATTCAGAGAATGGGATTCTGAATTATTAGATCTGCAATCCAAACTTTTGTCAGTAAAAGCTGAAAAAAATCAAAATCATTTGGAGATGAAAAAGAAAGTAGAAGTATTAAACAATAAATACAATGAAATTCTAACACATAAAACTAGTTTAGCTTTAGAAAACAATAAAAATTAACACTTTGGCCACTTCTCCCAAATATCTACATAATTTATCCACAAGAATCAAACTACAATCAAAAACTAATAACATTCAATGTATCTTCCATGAAATGAAAGGGAAAAATGTTTCAGATATAGGTGACATTCTTGATGCCTATAGAAATCACTATATGGAACATTTCCAATAAGAAAATATTCATATCGATCAAGTAAATCTAGATGAAAAATGTTCTAATATAAAAAAAAATCAGAAAAATTAAAACTAGACCTGCAAGCAGCCATATCCTACAAAGAAATTACAGATACAATAAAAGACGGTAAAAATAATAAAGCTCCAGGTATAGATAGCATAATTATGGAAATATTTAAACTTCTTCCTTCAAAGATACTATCCCTCTTCTATAAAACTCTATTACAAATTCAGTCACAGGCTTTAATACCACCCTCTTGAAGATATTCCTTAATCACACCAATCATAAAGGAAAACAAATCCCCAAACCTCTGTACCTCATATATACCTATATCATTATTGAATAATGACTATAAGATATTTATGAAAATATTAACTAACAGAATGAAAATACCACTATCTAAAACAATAAATAATGATCAAACTGGATTTATATATCATAGACATACACATGACAATATTAAAAGGATCATTTCTCTTATAGATTATGTTAATAAGCAAAATAAAGAAACACTTATAAATGGCTTAGATATAGAGAAAACCTTTGATTCCCTAAAGTGGGACTATTTATTCAAAATCCTAATGCTATTTGAATTTTCTGCATCCTTTGTTCATCTCCTAAAGAATATATATACAAATAATTTTGCTTATGTCAATTTAGGTCCTTTTACCTCTGAATCTATACATGTAACAAAAGACAATAAACAAGGATGTCCCATGTCACCGCTTCTATTTGCTCTGGCTATTGAAATATTGGCAGATTCAATTCATAACAATATAAAAATCAAAGGAATAGATATTTATGAACAATACAATTCTAAAGTAATACTATTTGCTGATGGCATATTACTAACATTATCTGATACAAAACAGACATTAGAAGAATTAGATAAATTAATTGACAAATTTCACATGACTTCAGGACTCCATTTCAATAAATCAAAATCAAAATTTTATTTTTAAATAAAAAAAAAAGAACTGCAGACTAAGGGGGATCACATCATAGGGAAACAAGGATCTACCTTAAAATATCTCGGAATTGAGTTATGCAAGGATAATAATGAATTAGTTAAAAAAAAACTACAATGATATCGTCAATACAATTAAAATCTCTGTGGAAAAATGGAACAAAATGATATTAACATTTGAAGATAGACTACAGTTAATAAAAAAATATTTATTGTCAAAGATCCTATATATAGCCTTGGCAATACAACTGTTACCAGAAAGGAATATACTTAAAGAAATAAATTCATGCCTAATAAAATTTTTATGGTTTCCTAAAATAAACAGAAAAGCTTTAATACATCATATCAGACCATTTAAAACAAAGAGTTAGAAGGTCTGAAAAAACAATCAGAAAAAAAACAAAATGAAAACTCCAGCCAAGCTAGAACTTCCAATGAGTGATCTCCCAAACCTCCTGTAACAGAGGCACATGGGATATATGCAAATAACCCCTATGAACATCAGGTGTTTCAGCTATATGGTGATTCTGTCTGCCCATGACTTTTACATTTGAAGTCGTTTTAATGGACAATTTCAGGCCAATAAAGCCAAACCCCACTAGCTATGGATATGCATATTTCAGCCTTGTTATGACCTCATCAGCATAGCATAAGCAGAGAAAACTCCAGCCAAGCTAGAACTTCCAATGGGTATAACAACCCTGTGTTTCTTATGCTTAGTCAAGCACTCTGCTTATGCTATGCTGATGAGGTCATAACAAGACCGAAATATACATATCCATAGCTAGTGGGGTTTGGCTTTATTGGCCTAAAATTGGCCATTGAAATGACTTCAAATGTAAAAGTCATGGGCAGTCAGAATCGCCATATAGCTGAAACACCTGATGTTCATAGGGGTTATTTGCATATATCCCATGTGCCTCTGTTACAGGAGGTTTGGGAGGTCACTCATTGGAAGTTCTAGCTTGGCTGGAGTTTTCATTTAGTTTTTTTTCTGATCATATCAGACCATGGAAACAGGGAGGATTAAACTTTCCTGATATAGAAACATATATAAAAGCATCAATATCTAAAGCAATCTCAGACTGCATAAGTCCAAATTACTCTGTAAATTGGAAAGAATTACTCACTGTAATATCAATAAATGAATTTGATTTTCAAAAATATTTCAAATAGATAAAAACAATTTCCCATGGCACATATTAGGTATTAGTATGCAATATAACATAAACAGACTCACTTAAACTCGTATGATTAATTATTACATTGACTCATTTAGGAAAATTATTAATGCAAATATAGATTTAAAAATCTGGTTTGATCTTTTAACACCATTTATAGTCACAAATAACTTTGCACATAAAATATACAGAGAAATTATTAATTTCTGGGAACAGAAAGGATTTGTTTGTTGGCTCCAATGTATCAAAGAACTAAAGGTTTTAGATATGCAAGTAATAAAAACAAAGTACAAAATTCCACAACAGGACTGGCTAACTTTACAGAGTATTCTGTCATATTCGCAAAATTTATGTAGAATAATTAACAATTCTTCATTTAAAGAAATACCTAAATTTACGATAAACATATATGAACTCATTTATAATGACTTTGACATGGGAAACAGTATTTCAAAAATTTACAAAATATTGATAAACTATTAAACAATACCTAAAACCTCATATTGGAAATATATCACAAAAGGACACTCAATACAGTTAACGGAAGATATTAAAATAAATATCCTATTATCGATAAAATGTACATCCTTTATATAATGCTGGAAAGTTTTTAATTGGAAATGCTTGCACAGAGCATTCTTAGCCCCAGATAGAATCAGTAAAATTAGTTCTTCCGTAAAAGGAATATGTTGGAGATGTGAGCAAGTACACAATGCAGATTGGAACAACGTTTTATTTGATTGTGTTAATATTAAGCCATTTTGGAATGGTATTAATAACTTTCTACAAGTTTTATTTAATGAATAATTTTATTTAACTAAAGCTCTTGTATTATTAAATGTGAACGAAGGTCCTCATTTGAATAGGTCAAACATATATCTAGTATGGATTATACTTGCAATTTCAAGGAAGTGTATAACAAGAAGAAGGAATACAAGCACAATGCCACTTTGGAAGACTTCTATGCCTACTGAAGACCACAGCATTATTGGAAATTAAAATTAAAAAAAATAAGAATTTATCCAAAGCCATTTATCAACAACCCTTGGGTAAAGGTTTTATCGCTGATTGACACTATACAATAATTGATCATACACTCTGATAATGGATTGGACATACTTATAAAGTAACTTTATACATTAAGATGTGTTATAGTGTCAGGCTAATGTAAATAGTGTACATAGTTATTTAAGATGCTATGTATAAATACTATGGAATTCATTCAAATGTATTTGAAAAATAAAAAACATTTTTGAGAAAAAAAAGGAAGTGTGAAGAATGATGTCATGTGAAGCAGCTCTGTGTTATCAATTTAAATAGAGAGAATCACAGAGCTCAGAGCATTTTGTCTTGAGAACATCCAACTCAGCGCTGCCTGTATTTAGACGTACGTTATTTATAACTGTGTTTTCTCTTAGAAATAGCTAGGAATTAGTAAGATTAGACTAAGTGTTTTTGTGTGATGTCAGAACTTTTCTATGGTATTATTTTAAGTATTTTGCTGTGATCTCTGGACTCTTGACTAGCACTGTGTAGTAAGAAGTATTGTTTTGTGTTTTTATTATTTATTATTACATATTTTTAAACCTTTCAGCTGTGGTTGTTTTGTATAGAGATAATTTAAGCTCTAAGAGTACATTGCATGTATATAGTGATACTGTACCAAGTCACTCTAATAAGCCTTGACTGTTCAGTCACACTTACCATTTGGATAATAATATTGCACAGTAATAATTGGGCACCCTTTCAGAAGGGTCTTTGACTAGCTGATATTAGTGGGTGATGGCAGCTGGTACTACCTTTTAGACTGTGCAGAAAAGGGGCACAGCTGGAGAACCTGTGTCAGCCTTTCCCAGGAGTGTCTATATGGTTGTATATGACTCTTATCTCAAAGTGTGCATATGTGTCAGCTACATGGGCAGGGACACAAAGCACTAATTGGACAGAGAAGGTGATGAAGGTTTTAGCTTGCCCACTAGGCTGAGATCTGGTCCCTATAGTTGTGCCAGTGGGAAGTCTTATTGGGGATCTGGAAAGAAAGGGAGAAGCCAGCCCCAGACTGACTGTGATCTCTGTGTGCTCTTAAGGGAAATTGTACTTTACTGTGTGTGTTTATTTATTAACCTTTCCCTATATGGAGCCCCTCACTGGTGTTAGTGATGAGGATTGAGGTTCCTTGATTGCTGGGCCAGGGCACGGGTGTTACATATTAATTGTTTGGCAGTGGTGGTATATCCACACCACATATTAATTGGTTGGGAGATACTGATAGGTTTGTAGTGGTGTGGGTAGAGTGAATTCCTGTAGCTTGTGTACAGTGATAACTGAATGTGTTTTTGTACTATCAGCCATGCAATGAATACTCAGAGTTCAGATCACAATTGTTTTATTTATTTTGTTAGCTTAGTTAGTCAGGGAGAGCAGGCAGCATGTCAGCAGAGGAGTATGGGAAGCTGACAAGGAGCCAGGTGGCTGAGATGTGCCAGGCTGGGGGACTGGTGCATGGGATTCTGACTAAGGCAGACATTATTGCAGCTTGGGTCACAGCTGCATCAGAAAACAGCGACCAGGAGAACGATCAGACTGGGAGTGGAGATGTGGAGAAAATGGACAGTTCAACCTTTTTGCCGAGGACTTAAAAATCTATCTGGAGCTAAAGAGACTTCAGTTGGTGGCCAGGAGTTTGGAAATAGAAGCAACTTAGAGACTGAGACAACTGCAGTCTGAGGAGAATGAGAAACTGCTATGCCTGGATGCAGAGGAAAAGGAGAGGCAGCATGAGAAAGAGATGCTGACTCTTTGCCAGAGTCATGGAGGTAATGGGGAAGGGAGTAGCAGTTTAAAGAGGGGGATAATTTTGATAGTTTCATTCATAAGATTGAGAGAGTATGTAAACAGTATAATGTTGACCAAAGGCTCTGAGTACAGTTCCTGACCTCCTTACTCCATGTTGAAGCTGTAACTGTGTTGTCTAAAATGTCTGACACTGACTGTTTTAATTACAGTGTAGTCAAGCATTGCTTGTTAGAATGTTTTAAGCTAACACCTGAAACTTATAGGAAAAAGTTTTGTGAGCATAGACACAAGGCAGATGAAAGTGTGTGTGAATATGTTGCTGAACTGAGCACTTATTTTCATAGGTGGGTGAGTGGATGTCAGGTCACCACTTTTGAAGGGCTGGCAGACCTTTTGGTGAGGAAACAAGCCCTTATCACTTTGCCTGAGGACATGAGGATCTGGTTAGCTGAAAGACAATGTGCTACTTCAGATAAGTAGGGGAAGAAGGGAGACCTATACCTCACAAGCAGGGCATCCCTGCACATGAAAGGGACCTCCAGTACTGCTCATGGGTCTATAGGAACTCATGGTGGGCAGCAGAGACTGCCCTAACAGAATCTGCCAGTAGCAGGGGAAGCCACTAGGTACATGTCCAGAATCTAGGGTTAAATGTTTTTAATGCCACCAGTGGGGCCATGTATCATACACATGTCCACAGAGGCAAGGTGGGGAACAAAAGGTGAGAGAGCCAGTAAGTGGGAAAGACAAAATGCCAATAGTAGGTTGTCTTGAGACAACAAGGGTACCGAACTACCATCTGGCAGATGTCCTGATAGGGAAAGATTTGAATGAGGCAGTACCTTGTGGTTATGCAGTTATACGCAGTCAGTCTAGGAGATAAGCATGTGGGTCTGGTAGCCTGGGAGAGATGCAGACAGACTGCATACGTGCAGCCAGGAATGGTGAGGTGTTTACTTCAGGGAGGAAGCTACACTGTAGAAGTGAGACTGAAGATGAGCCACAGCTGCTTGTGGGTACTGATGTTCCCTTGGACAGAGTGACTGCAAAGGTAGAGGTGAGTAGTAGTACCCAGGCTGACAGTGAGGCACCACTGTCAGAGGATGCCAGACTTTCTGTGGAAGGGGAGCTGGGAAGGGTTACAAAGAGAGAGTTGAGACAGGCTCAGCTCTCAGACCCTACATTGCAAGGCCTGATGCAGGTAGCTAGGGAAGCACCTGATTCTCAAGGGAAAGGGGAATCTGTATACCGGGACAAAGGGTTACTGTATACAGAATGGACTGCTAAGGGAGGGCTGGAAGGTGACAGGGTACAGCAGTTGGTAGTGCCTGAAGCCTACCATCTGGTGCTTCTAGCCATAGCCCATGATATTCCTGTTGCAGGTGATATGGACATAAAATGTACAAAGAGATGTATTATGCAAAACGTCTATTGACCTGGAATTTCCAGAGATGTAACAGGGTACTGCCGGAACTGTGAGCAGTGCCAAAAGGTAGGTAAGGCAGGAGACAAGGTGAGAGCTCCTTTGATACCTTTGCCTGTGATTGAGGAGCCATTTCACAGTGTAGCTATGGATATTGTGGGGTCTCTGAGTACCCTAAGTTCCACAGGGAAAAAGTATATCCTAGTGGTAGTGGATTATGCTACATGATACTCTGAGGTGGTGGCTCTGTCCTCCATTGATGCAGAAAAGGTGGCAGATGCTCTGTTAGAGATTTTCAGCAGGGTAGGTTTCCCAAAAGAAATACTGACTGACAGAGGTGCCAATTTCATGTCAGACCTGCTGGCTTGTCTGTGAAAGTCCTGTGGGGTGAAGCACCTGAAAACCACCGCTACCATCCCCAGACTAATGGTCTTGTTGAGAAGTTAAACTCTATAATCAAGTCCATGCTACGGGCATTTACAGATCAGTTCAAAATGAAGTGGGACAAATATTTGCCCCATCTGTTGTTTGGTTACAGAGAGGTTCCTCAAGAATCCACAAGTTTTTCACCCTTTGAGTTGTTGCATGGGCATAGGGTGAGGGGACTTCTAGATTTAATTTGAGATGAGTGGGAAGGTGAGTGTGAACCTTACAAGGAGTCTGTTGTGGCATATGTCCTAAACCTCAGGACAAGGCTCAGGGAACTCATGACCTTGGCCCAGGAGAACCTGGCAAAAGCCCAACAACAGAAAAAGGTGTGGTATGACAGGAATGCTCGAGCTATAGAGTATGCTGTGGAGAAGCAGGCAATGTTTCTCTTTCCTGTCAGACACAATAGGCTGCAAGCAGCTTGGCAGGGACCCTACAGGGTGGTAAGAAAGGTAAATGATGTTAACTACATGGTGGAACTGGTAGGCAGAAGGCAGGGGCACACATTGTGCCATGTTAACATGATGAAACCTTACTATGATAGGGAAGCTCTTGTGCTGAGCATTGCAGTGGATTGCAGGAGGTGTCTGAGAGAGATATAGTGACTTATCTCCTCAGTGAGGCTTGGACTGACACCTCAGTAGAAGGGGTAGCAATGTCCCAGCAGCTATCTCCTATCCAGGTTCAAGAAATCTGAGCAGTATTACAGGGGTTTTGGCACATGTTCACTGGGAAACCAGGGTGCACCCACCCGGTGCAGCACCAGGTAGATACAGGACCCCAAAGGCCTATTAGACAGGCCCCTTATAAGGTGCCTGAGAGAGTCAAACAGACTCTGAGAGATGAGATACAGGAGATGTTGGAACTAGGGTTAATTCAAGAGTCTGACACTCCCTGGGCTTTCCCAGTGGTGCTGGTGCCAAAGAAGGATGGCAGCACCAGGTTCTGTGTGGACTACAGGAAATTAAATAGCCAAACAGAGTTGGATGCTTATCTCATGCTTAGGACAGAGAAGGCCCTAGAGCAGCTGGCTGGGGTTAAGTATTGTACCACCATTGATATTACCAAGAGTTACTGGCAGGTGCCCTTGACTCCCAGTGCTAGAGAGAAGTCAGCCTCTGTGACTTCTTTTGGCTTGAATGAGTTCACAAAGATGCCCTTTGGGATGAAAAATGCCCCAGCAACTTTCCAGAGACTGGTAGATCATATCCTAGCAGGAGCAGGAGGGTTTTCCCTTACTTACCTAGATGATATTGCCATCTACAGCCATTCCTGGTAAGAGCACATTCAACATGTCAGGGAGGTGCTGGGCAGACCACAGAGGGCAGGGTTGACCATTAAGCCGAGCAAATGTCAGGTGGGTATGGCAGAGGTCTCCTATCTGGGACATAGAGTGGGGAGGGGTAAGATCAGGCCAGAACCTGCCAAAGTAGAAGCCATTCAAGCATAGCCTGCACCTGTTACCAAAAAGCAGATGAGGGCATTCTTAGGGACAGCAGGTTACTGCAGAAAGTCTGTCCCCAGTTATAGTACTATAGCTGCTCCCCTCACAGACCTAACATGGTTAAACAAAGCCAGCCAAAAAATGCCAAGTTGCTAAGATGGAGCCTAAGGTTGCAAGCATATCATATGTCAGTACAGCGCCGCAGTGGGATTAGCAATGCCAATGTAGATGGGCTCTCAAGACAAGGAATGGGGTAAGGTATACTCAGACAGACCTAACCCTCTCAAACAATGTTTCTGAAGGGTCACTTTTACAACTAGCTTGAGTTCTCCAGGGGGGAAGATGTGTAGAAATAGGTAAAGGCTGCCTGCCTAGCCAGAAAGAAGTCTGTAGATAATTCTGTCATTTGTAAATATTAATGTAAGCCACAGGCTTGTTCTCTTAAATGTGAAAAGACTGCATTGGATATTGAACTGCAAAAATGTAACAACAGTGCACTCTGCTGTAAGAAAGCTAAGTCAGGCATTTTATGACTGTCTTTTATGCCAAAATGTGGAGCTGATATGTCTAGAGGGAGGCTTCCTGACTATTGTTTTAAGACCAGAGTTAATAGCTAGAATTTGCATGTATAAATGTCCTTTATTGCTCTGGTTTCTGATCAGGTGTAAAGAATGTAAATGTAATTTCTGTTAGCCTGGGAACACCAGAGAAGTGTGAAGAATGATGTCCTGTGAAGCAGCTCTGTGTTATCAATTTAAAGAGAGAGAATCAGAGAGCTCAGAGCATTTTGTCTTGAGAACATCCAACTCAGCAATGCCTGTATCTAGATGTAAGTTATTTAGAACTGTGTTTTCTCTTAGAAATAGCTAGGAATTAGGACGATTAGACTAAATGTTTTTCTGTGAAGTCAGAACTTTTCTATCGTATTATTTTAAGTATTTCTCTGTGATCTCTGAACTCTTGACTAGCACTGTGTAGCAAGAAGTATTGTCTTGTGTTTTTATTACTTATTATTAAATAATTGTAAACCTTTCAACTGTGGCTGTTTTGTGTAGAGATAATTTAAGCTCTAAAAGTACATTGCATGTATATAGTGTTACTGTACCAAGTCACTCTAATAAGCCTTGACTGTTCAGTCACACTTACCATTTGGATAATAATATTGCACAGTAATAATTGGACACCCTTTCAGAAGGGCCTTTGAGTAGCTGATATTAGTGGGTGGTGGCAGCTAGTACTACCTTTTAGACTGGGCAGAAAAGTGGCACAGCTGGAGAACATGTGCCAGCCTTCCCCAGGAGTGTCTGTGTGGTTGTATATAACTCTTATCTCAAAGCGTGTGTGTATCAGCTACTTGGGCAGGGACATGAAGCACTGGTTGGACAGAGGGGGTGCTGAAGGTTTTAGCTTGCCCACTTGGCTGACATCTGGACCCTTTTGCTGCACCAGTGGGGAGTCTTATTGGGGACCTGGAGAGAAAGGGAGAAACCAGCACCAGACTGACTGTGATCTATGTGTGCTCTTAAGGGAAATTGCACTTTATTGTGTGTGCATTTATTATCCTTTCCCTATATGGAAACCCCTCACTGGTGTTAGTGGTGAGGATTGAAGTTCCTTGATTGCTGGGCCAGTGCACGGGCATCACAATTATTATTAGGTTTAAGTGCATTATTATTATTATCATTATTATTATTAGGATAAATTAGAAGTATAGTGGTGTGGGTGATCAGAGTCACCAAACAATGTATATAACTGAGAGATGCCAGTAATACTATTTGGGTATAGATGAAACTGCTTGTAGTGCCTAGGATTCTGAATGAAGAGAAATGGTTTGACCATATAGCAAGCTAAAGAAATAAGTGGTATAAATACAGGAGGGCATCCATTGATTTGCTAGGTGAAGTTTTAGTTGTGTTTGAAATGATCCAAGATCTCTAAGATGATGCAAGGTTTGCTGCTAGATCACTTATGGTGATAGTAAAAAGTTTGATCTATAACATGTTGCCCCCATCCAAGCACAGGTAGCAGACATGGCTTAGATTACCACATTTACAAGACTAAGAGCTTTAATTGATAAAAAATATTAAAACAAAAACATCTGAGGCTTCAAAGCTACCAGCTTTATTTGTGCAGATAAGCACTTTCAACAAACAGATTTAATCAGATCTATGTACATGGGTTATGAATTTCATATTGATACAGTTTGTAACTTTTCTCCATAGTGTAGGAGTCACCACAGCAGCTAAGGTTTTACTTCCTCTTTCTTGGAGCTCTGCATGGGGTTCACAGGAAAGCAGACACTGGAAAAAATTGCTTAGTCCAGTTAATGGGCTGTTTTTCAGAACAGCCTATTAGGAAACTTACTCCATTGTGTTGTTGCTGTTGAGGATGTCAGGAATGTCACCAACAAGTGTCTCACTGGGATTCTGGGTGATGCAGTGAAGAGACTTGCCTGTTGGCTTAGGAGGTTTCCTCAGGTACTACAGCCTTTGTTTTCTCTCACAAAAAGTCTGAGGGCATAAGGCGTTAAGACCTGACATTCAGGAGCACCAGATCATGGAGCAGCAACATGCACCATATGAGCCAGTTATGGCTCTGGTCAGTGAAGTGGCAATAAAGAGTAGTTATATACTGAAGCAGTCTGTGGATGAAAGTAATGACCCCAACTGTTGTTTGATCACAGCTTATTGTTATTGGTCAGCTGTAATAGAGCCCCTTCCCACTGCATTTGGTCTCACCCATTCATTTGCTTCCTGCAACCTTTCCCCTTGCTTTAAAGTCAGCAGACATAACTGCTCTCATCCAGAGACTCTTATGGAAGGTTGCAAACTGCCCCCTCACAAATATTCAATTATGATGCTGGGGGGGCAGATCCAAGTGAAAACGTGGCTCATTGCAGCTCTTCCTCACTGAATGACCCATTGCTTTATTATCCTGCTGTTGTGGTGATGTCGTGCTGCTGGTATGAGCTTCCATGATGTTCAGCGTGTGGCTCTGTAAATCATTTTATAAAAAAGGAACAAAACTGACCAGAGTGGTCATAAATGTAGTGCACAGCTGCATATATATTTTATGCTACCTATCCGTGGTGGATAAATACAAATTATGATAATGACAGACAACACACAAAAAATGGCGATGCCTTTGAATTACTGTGTGACAGAATTGCACAGCATTGTGTGTCAGGAAATAGTTCCCTGTTGTAATGTGCTCTGATGTCATGACGCACAGCAATTCATATTTTTATTCACGACAGATAGCTAGCTAGATAGGTAGGTTGGTAGGTAGATTTATATGTTTAACTTATGTACTAACATTGGTGATAAGCTCTGTATTCTAAACAATACATCAGCCATACAATTAGACACACTATACAAACTATAGCTATGTGGTTTAGCTCCAGTAATGCATGCAGCTGGGACCAGACCATGCACATTTGTTGTAGTAGTTTTGAATTATTGCCATCCTGGTGAGAAAGGGGATCATATGCATGTGTGTTCCATATATATAGCACTCAGGCTACAAATTATGTTAAAACAATGTGTAAGGTCATATCCATTGTGTGGCTGTCATTATAAATCACAAGAGACATTGGCACACCACTCTGTAGAGTAATTGCCCTATCCTATGGGCACAATATTCATGAATGCTGCCAATTCTTTATTAATGGCAATGGGGTTCTGACTAATCTGTAAGTTTTAGCTCCCAATGTATAGGACTCTGGTTTATGTTTAATGCACATACAGCCAAGTGTGCAATGAAGGCAAGAATTTCTTAGAAGTGGATCATCAAACATTTCTCTCTATATATTTTTCTTTCTTTCTTTCTTTCTCTCTTTCATGTGCCATTTCATTTATCTGTCTTCTTTCCCTTCTTTCTTTTTATTTTTTCTTTCAGGTACCCTCATTATCCTTCCATAGTGGCAGCTAAGATCCCACTACAGCCAGTCTTATTGTCAAATCAGTTTCCTAACTTGTCACTGGTTAGAACAAAATTCATTAGTATCCTATGGGAATAAAAAGGAAGACTGGTAAAACTAACGTTTTCATTTTCTTTTAATTTTTATTGGCAAGCAAAACATCTCAGTTTACTCTCTTTTTTCAGTGGTTTTGTAGGTTGTCATTTTTTTTCTTATTTGATTGAGTTGTCCCATATCATAAAATAAAATATTGCCTTGAAAAGCAGAACAACATTCACAGTGGACTTTTCTGCCTCCACTGCTGTTGTTATCCTGTCACTTACTGCCAATGATCCTAAAAGTGGCTAGTTAGTGAATAGTTTTGCTAGTCAGTCCTAAAACAAAGAACAGACTGTCTTGCAATTATGATTTGCAGTATGGTCTTCCTATAGTTTAGGAAACTGGCCCTTGCCATCTGCAGTGCACTCTCAACAACCTTATAAAACAATACAGGACTACTACCTTCTTTATCTTGCCTATTCTTATACAAAATTTCAGGTTAAACACCAGCAAGGACAGGCACAGGAAACATTAAAAAAAACAACACAAAGCTCTTCACATTGCCAAGTTTTACCACTTACCAGTAGTGCTTATATGAATAAGCTTATCTGGAATGAATGCCTTGTCAATATCCAGACTCATGCTATAATATCTTATCATGCAGAGCAAAGCAGGTCAGTCCTGAAGAAATTTTTTTAGGCAACAAACTAATCACTCAGGTTCATTTTAGTTAGTTGGGTGTTGCTTTCTTTAACTTGCAGGGGAACTCTACTCCATATGTGGAGATAGGTACTGGGTAATAAATGTGTATTTCCAGTGCTTCTCATTCATGTCCTGCTAGACTAGACATTTAAGTTCTAAGTGCTGACATTACGGGAGCAATTATATATATATATATATATATATATATATATATATATATATATATATATATATATATATATCTACTTCACATGACTGAAATCTCAAAATACTGAATTTCATTTGACTGAGACCAAAATACCTAATTTTCAAAATACTGAAAACTCATTTGACTGAGTTTCGTTATACTGAAAGCTTACAATGCTGAATTTTAAAATACTGAATTTTAAGCCATAGGTGTGATATATGTTTCCCTTCACCTCTGACTTGCTTGTGATAAAAAAGCATTACTGTAACTTAAAGTGCCAACTGTCAGAATACTGACAGTAGCATAGAAAGTAGTGTTGTAGCATTTCTAAATGTGGATTAGTCTTTTTACATTTTTATGGGAAGTGTGTAAAGTGATATGGCAGGCGTTCCATGTGCTCCTGGCATTAGTAGTTTGGTTTTATATCATCCGGTTTCTGTTAAGAGGGTAAGTAAGTAGTTTTTAAGTTTTGGAAAAAGTTAGTCATTGGTGTTGTAAGTGCGCATGTCTATGGCTTAAAATTCAGTATTTTGAAATTCATCATTGTAAGCTTTCAGTATAATGAGACTCAGTCAAATGAGTTTTCAGTATTTTGAAAACTGGGTATTGTGGTCTCAGTAACATGAATTTCAGTATTTTGAATTTTCAGTCATGTGATATACATCCATATACTGTCTATATATATATATATATATATATATATATATAGAGAGAGAGAGAGATAGATAGATAGATATAGATATAGATATGTGTGTGTGTGTGTGAGTGTGTGTGTTTGTTTATTCCAACAGAAAGATTGCATAACAGGAGTGAAAGCAAAGACATCTTAAAAACCCTATGTCTACAATCAAGCAGTAATTTCAGCTTGGTATGTTCAATGAAGTGTAAATAGACCAAAGTATTCAGCCACTCACATTTCAACCAAACAGTAGATTGACAGAATATACTGCAATGATATCTCTACATGGCTATATGCAGGTGTGTGTCTGTATGTGTGAAGGATGAAATCAATCTCAGCAAAATAGATTGCACAATTTCTTCAATTATCACATACACAGAACAGCAGTAAAATCTTAAAACGATAATGGTAAGTGTAAACAATACCTTTACATTTGTGATCATAAGCACCTGGAGTACAAAAAAGTAAACTTCTGCACACTATGCAACTTAAACAAATCATAAAACATTAGAGTTATGCCTCTCTGTAACTAAGCCTATACACTAATCTTCACCCAAATCTGCTGTGCTGCTTCTTCTAATAAAAGCAGATGTTATCAAAAAGCAAACACCTGATCTGACTCCACACCCTAAGAAGTTAAACATATACTAACTCCAAGATCACACAACTGCACATCATGAGAATTAAACTGAAGTATGCTGTAGTAGACCTCCTGTACCAACACTATAGTATAAGTTGATGTAACTCACAACCAATCATTTCACAGCCAGATCAGGCAGCAATGAATATGAGTAAACAAGCGTTGCACAAAGAACCAAACCACTGAAGCACAAATCTTTGAAAACTAACATCAACCACACAAATGGTCAAAATAGTAAATATGTGTGTCCCACTCCTTCTGCTCTGTGCAGGCAGAGTATAAAGTATAGCAACTGTTTATTACATTTGTAGCAGTTTGCTACAGTTTAAAAGATTTTTTTGAGGGTTGGGGGCAGGGCACAAAAACGAGACCTAAATGGCTGGGGCAGGAGGAAGGGTGTGTGTGTCATGCATCTGGCCACCTGTTTGGCCTGCAAGTAGAAGGGAAGGAATGTCTATGTTTTTCCCCTGTTAAATGGAAGGACTGGGGGGTGGGGGTATATCTAATTGTAATAAGCTGATTGCATACAATGCAGTGATTGGCTTACTACACTGAAGTGCTTATTATTATTATTTTTTTTTTTGCTGCTTCACTTGAAGAGTTGAGGGATGCAGCTCTGGTTGAAAGGACCTGCTCAGAGAGATGGTTAAACCTGCTATGCTTCTACATTGCAATAAACATAGGTCTCAACTAAATAGGGACAAATATCAACAGAATCAGGGACAAATCCAAACATAATCAGGGATAATTGGGAACACTTTTTAAAATATCAGTGCTGCTAACTTGAGATGTTAACAGAATAAGAAAATGCAAATTCACATACATTTTCCAAAGTAAAAGAAGTTTGTAACTCTAATTATTGTCATTATTTATTAAGTGTAGCTCACCACTGTGTCTCCAAAAGTCACCAGATTTAGTAGGGGTTAAGAGGGACAGAGCTAAAATTTGTGTCAAAATCAGGCACAGTTGAGAGGTATGGCAGTAAACACTTTGACTTAAGCCATGGCAGCTATAGGTAAACCAAGCATTACACCAGCCACAGATTGTTGTTTTATAACTATTGTAACATTGTATACTTGTCATTTTATTTTTATGTTCTTGTATACCTGCATGGTTTAGTAATAGGCTATAACTGCCTTTGTCGACAATTGTAAGCCTAGGGGCTAAAACCCATGTGAGAATCAAACTCCGCACCTTACGTTTGGAAGGTAAACACCTTAACCATAATTCCAACCTGTCACCAGTCTGGCACGTTCCCACCATTCTTAGTTGTCTGTTGTTTCACTTTATTGTGTAAAAGTGTCTTTACACTTTTCGTTATTATTCTTTATTGTTTTATTTTTAATGTATCAGTTCAGGTTATAATTTAATTGTACTGCATTGTATTTTAGTTATTTTAAGGCAGGCATTAGTTTTAGAATGCTGTTTTGTAGTAATTTTATGCATAATTATTCAGAACTGTTACTAGGGTGGGACAAAGAGGGTTGCTGCCCTGGGTCAATCTATCTGGCAGTACAACTTGTAGTGATTAGGAATTTACTGACTGGCATAAGAGCATAATTTAGAGTCATTTAAACTGCCACTTTTGATATTATGGCTGTTTAAATAAATTATATCTGTACCTTAGGAGCTGATATATGCTCATTGTTACAATTTAAAGGACATGTTTAATGCAATGCTACCAATTCTTTGCAAGATAATGCTGCATTAAATCTGTTATATTAATAAAACATTTATTTTTAGTTCCATCATAGACTGTGGTTTTGGTGTTCTGCTTGCTTCACTATACTGGTTTTATGGAGTTTATTTCTGCATGCAGTCTGCGGTGGTGGTGCTGCGGTAGCGTTGTCCCCTCACAGTTAGACATTGCCCGTTCGGTTCTCAGTTAGTTAGTTCTTCTGTGTGGTGACATGCATGAAAGGGTGTTCTTTCATTGAAGGTTGTGCATTAGGCCCGGCAAGCCAGCACGTAAAACTCTACTGCCAATCATTAGCGGACCGGAGTTCCACTGTGGCGACCCCTAACCGGGAAAAGCCGAAAGACACAAACAAACATTTCTGCATGCATTCTGTTCAGTTGCATAGCTGTCAACTTTTTTGGTGTGTGTGTGTGTGGGGGGGGGGGGGGGTTTGCAGGAGAATCCTGAGTTTGCTGTCTTATTTACTTTTAACAGTCATGATGACAAAGCAGCTTACATTTTGTGATCAAATCAGGGCATTCTGCTGATTTAGTTTTTATTTCTTTTATGTATTTGTTTGTGTGTTTGTATGCAGACCAGAAGATTTTGTTCTGAAGTTTTGTACTTCATTTTATAGATACTGTCAGGGCCCTTCAGAGGCTGGAGGAAGAATGGACTATAAAGAAAATGGTGGCCCCATTGCATTTACTCTGACAAGTGCTACTCTTCTCTGACAAACTTAAAAATGAAAAATAGCAATGCCATGATTCCAGATATAACAACAGTATTATGGGCCTAAAGTACTGGAAAATGTTAGTCAAATTGATTATATACAGGTTTGTGATATAATAATGAAAGATAAATAAGCTCTATATTTTCAGATAAAACAGTTAAATTGTATTGTGCAATTTAGAATTATTTCCTATATATTCATTTCAACACAGCTTTCCTAGCCTTGTTTTCTGTCCAGAAATACTAATTAAAGAAGTGAAATCCAGTTTGCATGCAAGGTCACAGTTAACGTTAAGCACCACCGGTACTTTTAAATTTTCTTGTCCCATTGTTGATCTATGACAGTTTTTAATTGGTTTCAATATACTAAAGCTGCATTCAGCTGAACCAGGCACAGTTAAAAATGTGCACAGTGCAATAGTCATAGTTGGAAACATTTGTCAGTTGGTTGAATAAATTTGTTTCAGAAATATGAGCTCCTCACAAAGCTCTATTGAAGTTACTCTACAATACTTTTGACAAAACCACACAGCCGCAGCATGTGTTCCACTATCATTCATTGCAATTCGCTTCCAAAGAAACCCAAAGTGAAAACAAATTTGCCACAATGACTCAAAATGGTGCCAAAAACCCATGAGAATGTAGTCAGTTATGGCACAGACCACGTTCGACCTTTAGTGTTGTTCAGCATTAGCTTCACTTGGCAAGGTGGGAGTGCTGAAGAACTGGGTTGGCATACCTGTATACTGTGCCGCAAGTCTTGACTGACTAAGGATTTTGTTCCAGTCTTCATGAATCAGAGTTTCAATGTGGTCTATCTTAACATCAAGGATTGTATTTTATGCATTAGTTATGAAGTTGTTTGATGAATAACGGTGAGAAGTTTAATCTATGCTAAAGGCATCAGAACATCATTTACATTTTGACATATACTTCTTAATTGGCTTT
Organism: Protopterus annectens; assembly: GCF_019279795.1. Classification (NCBI taxonomy): domain Eukaryota; kingdom Metazoa; phylum Chordata; order Ceratodontiformes; family Protopteridae; genus Protopterus; species Protopterus annectens. The sequence goes on from NC_056728.1 coordinate 1,548,220,566, forward strand.
AGTTCTGTATGGGCTTGTGATGGCAGACTGAGAGAGTCCAATTCAGTCAATGCCAGAATTATTCTTCTCAAATGTGGTTCAATTGGTTAAACACAGTTCAGTTACGCTGACCATTTAGTTTTTGATGGGCTGTGCAGGGAACTGACCGACATCGCTTCAGTATGTATGGATTACAACTAAACAAGTCACACATCTGTTTGAGAAGTTATATTGTCTTCCAATAGAATTACTTGCACACCTTTGTACTTTCCAGCCATGTTTGAGCCATTCTCATAAGCTTGGTCAGCATAGATCAAAATCAAGGTACAATTCTTCTAGAAGTTTGGTTACTTGATTATTTCCCTGCCTGTTTTTTCTGTGACATTGTCAAACTAGATAAATCGCTCTTTATATTGCATTCTGTGCAGTCTTCACATATCTGACAATCAACGGGGTCTGTTCCTTATGAGCAGAATCTGAGGTAGCATCAACAATTATTGCAAAATATTTAGCATTTCAAACCATAGAGCTGAATAAACGCATTCTAAATATGCCGGGAAAGATAATGAAACTGCAAGGAGCTTATCGTCTTGAACTAATTTATTCAACCAGTGGTTTGTCTTATGTGACTCATGAACTTTTTTCACATGTTTTAACAGTAGTTTGTCATAACAGCTTACCAGTTCGATAATGCCCAAAACGTTTCCACTATTGCAATCACCAATGCATTGACTGGAAGCAAAAAACAATCCACATTCAGAAAGAAAATGGATCGTGTTCAAAATGCTTTGAAGAAGTTGATTACATCAATTACCTTCACCTGCGAGTTCAGATAGTAGCAACATCATCAATTAAAGCATCTGAGGATTCTAATCTGATAGCCAATTTCCATGCAATATAATTTTCTTTGATTGTGCTAGAATGTTTGTGTTGCGGCATGCAAACTTTGAGTTTTTTTTCCAAACTTGATCAAGACTCCATCCTGACAAAAATAATGCATTTCCAGTGTGTTTGCTGAAAATTGAACATTGGGCACAGTGCAGAGAGTACTTTAACTTATTCCAGCAGAGCCAACATCTTTTACAAAAGTTTCCGTTTGGAAGCTGTTTAGTCACAGATGAAAAACGCATCTTCCCACTGCAGAAACTGATAGTTTAAATGTTTGTTAAAAACATTTTTTGAAGTAGAAGTAAGAGCCCTCAGTTAGCAGCTCCTGGATTACAATGATAGTTGTGACACCTCAGGAGGAATGTGGGAGAGGGTCTGTCAGCACTCGGATTAAAAAAATAGAAGCTTTGAAACAGCAGTTTAGTATGATTTGTCATTGCCATAACATCTGTAGCACTAACAAAAAAAATAGAATTAAAAAACGGTCATCTTTGTCAACTTTCAATCTTCAAACTATGGAACACTAAGGTGAACATTTACTAACAGTCAGGGAGAGAACTCACAGCATGTTTAAAATGCTACTATCTACTTGTTTTGTCATATACCCAGTTCTTCAACCATTAGAGACTTTCGGGATAAACAGCTTGAGTAGCAAACATCCAAGGCCCCAGATGGCTAAGCCAAGCACCTCTCCTCCCCCTAAAAAAAAACACAAAGCTCCAGTCAGTATCAAGCAATACATGTAAAAGCAGGCTCGCAGCATCATAAATATTATATAATTCATAACAGAAACAAGCAAAAGGATTAAATAAACTACAGCCATAGCCATGCCACCAGACCTCCCAGATGCCCCTATTTTGGAAGAAGTTCCTATTTTCAAGAGTCATTTACCCCAGCACATGATGTTCCTGTTTTTGGAGTTATGTCCCTATTTTCAGGCTAGATGTACCCCCTTTTTTAAGCTTTCTAGTACACAGAAAGCAACACTACAAAACTAACATACTAGTCATACCAGTAATTTAAAGCAAGAGACATACATTTTACATCTCTCTTTTTCAGAAACAAAAATAAATTATATTGTGTGGTAGAATTCTGTGATATAGTTCATTAAAGTCTACAGATTCTACACTGTCTTTTGGGTAATGTACTTATATTTTTCCATAATTGTTGTCACTCTTGTTTTTTTAAACATGTTTCTGAGTAATATTCCACATTCCTACTGTAGGTGGGGACACCATTGGATACTGAAATCTACCAGGTGTTGCAGTAGACTTGGTGAAGGGTTAAGGATCCCTGTAGTTAAGGGATTGGTCCATTACTGGGGCATTACACACACACACACACACACACACACACACACACACACGTATATATACACCCACACACACACACACACACACACACACACACACACACACACACACACACACACACACACACACCTGAGAGAGAGAGGGACAACAAAATATACATTTGCAATTGTTTTCCTGAGAGACACACTGCAAAAATGCTAGCATAGCAGCTAATGACCTACCTGCAACTGCAAACAGTTACATAGTTCTCATACCTCTTTGGTTATGAGCCTGGCAAATAATAGCTGCATGAAGAAATGGTAAAAGCAGCATTTGGCAGTGATCCTCACATGGCAGCATTTGGCAGTGATCCTCACACGACAGCATTTGGCAGTGATTCTCACATGGCAGCATTTGGCAGTGATCCTCACCTGGCAGCATTTGGCAGTGATCCTCACATGGCAGCATTTGGCAGTGATCCCCACATGGCAGCATTTGGCAGTGATCCTCACACGGCATCATTTGGTAGTGATCCTCACACGGCAGCATTTGGCAGTGATCCTCACATGGCAGCATTTGGCAGTGATCCTCACACGGCAGCATTTGGCAGTGATCCTCACACGGCAGCATTTGGCAGTGATCCTCACACGGCAGCATTTGGCAGTGATCCTCACACAACAGCATTTGGCAGTGATCCTCACATGGCAGCATTTGGCAGTGATCCTCACACAGCAGCATTTGGCAGTGATCCTCACATGGCAGCATTTGGCAGTGATCCTCACACGGCAGCATTTGGCAGTGATCCTCACACGGCAGCATTTGGCAGTGATCCTCACATGGCAGCATTTGGCAGTGATCCTCACATGGCAGCATTTGGCAGTGATCCTCACACAGCAGCATTTGCACAGGAGCTGGAAGGTAGAAGTGCACAGATAAATGTCTCCAGTCTGGCTGTGTGATTCATGAGTAGCTGCATTTAGAAGAAGCAATATGCCTGTGATCCTGATCATTACATGGACACATAGTTTTGGGTGGAATACAGTGAAGCCCCCCTGCAGGCTGTTGCTTGGTCCACATGGCCCTCCTGGACCTACTCTGATAGCCCCTGGATATTGCATTTCACTTCTATCTATTTTATTTGATGATTAGCTGGCTGATGACAAATAGTAGGCTTCCCTAATCAAACTTACAATGAGTTATAAGGAGCAGGCACTCTTTATGATGTGCATAATTTGTTTTATATGTTTATTAACTTTTACTGTTTTTCTTTCATTTTACATGCTAATGAGATCCATGTTTACAAGCAAGTCATGGTATAGTTAACTTTTCAATAATGTTTAATAAATCCCAGAATGTAAGGTACAGAGAAGATCTCATTCATTTATTGGGAGTGCCTATTGTTTGAAAATAACCTTCTGGAGACTTATAGATCCTAAATTCAAAGGACATCTAAGATGGACTTGTATGAATTAAGTAGCAGTATTACAGTGTTATTTTGATGCTGATAGCATTGTATTCACAGAATCATAGGATCATTTACCATTTACACCATGCCAGTATCAAACTTCATGGTATAACCCGTTTTTCAGGAAGGGCAAATTAGATCAGTCTAGGATTAAATTTATGAGTACCCATCTAATCATCCAGGTTTAATTTGAAGGATGTTAGGGTGTCATTTTGTTTAACTTCCAGGGGAAGTGTCTTCTAGAGGTAGGTAGGCATTTGATAACAAATCTGCATCTCCAGTGCATTTTATTTATGTGTTGGTTGAGGTTTATGTACCTAGTACTGGTACTAGTGGAGCTTTATGACTTGTGAAATACAAGAGATCTAAGAACTTATAGTGCAGAATATCAGTTATAGGTCACCACTCTGATCCTATAAGAAACTGAGTAAAGAGATTATGCTTCAAGCCTTTCTTGGTGGCATGGAAATGTTAGATCAACAATTTGCTTGCTTAGGAATCTCTGGGCATTTCCAGTTACCTAATATATCTAGATCGATATATCCAGGGGTGGGGGTGGGGGTGACATTGTCTTCAATAACTGCTGCAAGAAGAGGGACTAAAACATATTTTCTCCTGGATGATATGTTTTTAGGTATTGGTTGTGCTAAACAGAGGCATGTTATGACTACCACTGCTACCTAGTAGTCAAAGGAGAGGGAATTATCAGTCTTGGTTCTAAGATCTCTGACTACATTATCATTTTTGGAGTGGGGTATTGGCTATATTGTACACTGATGGAGAGTTGCTTACAAATGTGACAATGCTATTTTTAATGTTAATGTTAATGTTAATGTTATTATTTTTTATATTTAACTTTAGTCATTTTATCTCCACATATCTATGAAGGTTATTTCCTGCTGCAATGACTGTGTATCTCTGGGAAATTGGAAAATAATGTCTACTTTACAGTTTTATGCAAATGTGGTTTAATTAAAAGTCTTTATTACTGGTCTGGAGTTTGGTGAAATAGATACCAAAAAATAGATGTCCCAGTACTAAGCCATGGAGCATGCCATTAGTTACCTTCTTACCTTCTAAGGAGGTGCCTGCTGCTTTAACTATGTAGATTATAGCTTTCAACTAGTTGGCTATCCACATTACCACAAATAAATCCATTTTTAAGGCACTTAGATTTTTTTATGATGCCAGCCTGTTATAGTACTAAATTCTTTGGCCAGGTCCAAATAAACAATGTAAACAGAATGTTCACTGAAAACAGCCTGTGTAACCTTCTCAAAGATGTTAACTAAAGGACCTTCCTTTGAGAAAAACAAACTGATATGGGCCTAGTCAGATAAGGTTTTTGATATCAAAGTTTATAAGTTGTGATATGATGCATTCCATGCCATTGCACATCAGACTAGTCAGACTAATATTCCTATAATTTCCTTTATCGGTGGTAGGGAACAGGGCATCCAACTAAACTTAGTTAAACAATTTAAGGAGAGGCTTCACAAAGCATATTGGACATTATTTATTAGGCACCCAAGCAAATTATCAAGCTACATGAGAATAACATGTTTGTGGGAAAGGAAGTAATAGAGAGGAATATGAGGGAGGGATAAAAATAAGGGGGAAAAGAAGGTGAGAAGGGATGGAAGGTAGGAAACAGTGAGGGGAGGAATGTTTGGTGGGATGGTTACAGTGGCATTTGGTGGTGCTGTGTAGATAATGTCTGAGAATATCTTGAATTCTTCTGCACAGGTGATATTTCTAAGTGACATGGGAAGCTTATTTCATGAGAGAGCAGGAAGATAGCAATATAGGTTTTGTCCTAGAGATTTTTTCAGTTTATGAATCTGTAAGAGGCATTGGTCTGAGCTTCTGAGGGAGTGCGGTGGGTTATAGAAGGAGACAAGGGAAGATATGCTAGAGCAGGAGGAGGGCTTATTTAGGAAGGTCTAGATGATGAGAAGTTGAGAATATATGACTTGGTTAGGAAGTTCTAACCAGCTGAGATTCTGGAGCGCAAGACAGTGATGTGACCTAGGTGGAATGTTAGCTGCAAATCTGACTACTTTGTTATATGTGGTTTCAAGTTTGGATAGAAGAGAGGACTTTAAGTTAGTAAGGACCTGAGAACAGTACAGGAGGTTAGAAAGAAGATAAGCCTGGGCAGGTGAGAGTTTGGAGTTAGGGGTGAGGAGCCTTTGGTTTCTATAATGTAAGCTGAGCTTTTGGTGAGTTTTCTTTATACAGTTGCGTACCTGGAGATTGAATTTAAGTTGGCCGTCGGTAATTATGGGAAGGAGCTTTTTTTGGGGTCCAGTTGAGATTATGGTGTTGTTTAGGAAAGAGATGGTAAAAGAAGATTTCAGATGGTAGAAAGCTTTGGGAGGGGTTTTGTCTTTTTAGGGTTAAGGATGAGTTGGTTGTCAGTAAGCCAAGTCTCAGTGAGGTTAAAGGAGGTTTGAGTAAATGAAGGCAGAGCAGAAGGATGGTGATGATAATGGAGTGTTCCGCATACTGTATTAGGGATGGCTGAGGACAGGGTGTATGGAGTTGGTTAGTAAAAATGTTAAAAAGAAGGGGGGTCTAGAATATGGCGTGGGATGCCCATTTTTATTGAGAGAAAGGGAGATAGGGCTGAGACCCATTTGATGGATTGCTGTCAATTAATGAGGTAGCTAGTAAACCAGGAAATAGTTGCAGGAGAGAGGTTTAGTTGAGTTAGTTTAGTATGGTGGATGGAGTGGGAGACAATGTCAAAGGCTTTGGAGAGGTCTAAGAAGAGGCAGGTCAGTAATTTATTATTGTCTCTGGCTAGGGAGATGGAGTTGGTAGCTCCGGTTAAATTATTCCCGGCTCCACTAAGTCTCCTCTTCAGTTTTTCCCTTGAAACTAGTCTAACTCAACCTAAGCACTCAAAAAGCATCCTACAGTCCAGCACTTGCTCAGACCTAATAGCAAGCACTAATATACCCTGACACTTGATTACCCAGCAGGGCAAGGCTCTTTATCCACCCCTCACCAACCAAGCGACTAAGCAGCTCACCCTACTATTCAGGCATGACCAAAGGGCAACTTCAGGTGTACTCTCCAGTCCAGCTGGTGAACCTGGGTATCCTGAGGCAATGCTACAACTGCCTCATGTACACAGACAACCCTCTGCTCCTACCACAAAACACTAACATATGCAGGAGATGCAATTATACAGCCAAACTGGAGGCTAAGGTCTCTCCAACCAATACTGGAAAAGACAGTCATGAGGAGAAAGTTAACACTTGCACCACACCTCTAGCCTCACATAGACCTACTAAACCAGCACTGGCAAAAAATACAATAAACACACTAAATCATACTCGGAAGCTCAAATAAAAACCTGCAAAAGCATCAGAGAGCTCCAAAGCAGACACCCAAAAACCTGCACCTCCCGTCACAAACCAGACAACACTTAAAACACAAAATCAATGTGCCGCACAATCACAGCCCTTAAGGCAAAATAACATATCTAACAAACTAGTAATAGGTGACCCTATAGTCAGGCACACTGATGTCCCACTCACTAGGCTGGACAAGGAAAAGGTTACTGTTAGCTGCTTGTCAGGAGCCAGAATCTGCCACATAACATAAGCACTCAGGTCACTCCAGAACAAGTACAAATATGACTCTGTCATTGCTCATGTTGGTGCGAATGATCTGAGAAGTACCTCCCTGGACTACATGAAAAGAGACATGGAAGAGCTCTCTGATCATGTAGCCCAGGCAGGTATGACCCTGACCCTGAGAAGCATCCTGCCCTCACCAAGAATGATACCTCAGTATAAAGAAAAAATGATCAATTTCAACAATTGGCTAAGCTTCTTTTGTCATTCAAAGGGGGTCCAGTGTCTGTGGTCCTGGGAAGACATGCTCGACAAGCCACGTTGCTTCGCAAGAGATGGCTTGCACCTGTCACCCCTAGGCTTTTGAATACTGATCAAGGCTCTTGCTACCCCCATAGTGCCTTTTTTAGAAAAGGCTCGAAAGTCAAACCCACCTCCATAAACAGCAAAAATAAAAAAATGAGGGTTATGCTACTCAATGCCAGGAGTTTAAATCTCAAAATGCATGCGCTCAAAGCACTTCTCAGTATGGAGAACATCAACATCTGTGCAGTAACTGAAACCTGGTTCAAGACTCCAGAGCACTCCAGCACTACCGAGCTGCAACTCATACCACACATTTCCGCCACAGAACAAGGACCAAAACACAAAAGAAGGGGGTGTATCCGTATTTATCAAGGATACCTACACCTCCAGGTTAGTGGTGCAGCATGATACCTCTAAGATCATCCATGTGCAACTAACATTGGGCAAATCTGCAATGCAAATTGTGGCCTGCTACAGATCACCCTCCATGACCCAGGACTACCACTCTGCCTTTCTGGAGACACTGGAAAACATGAAAGTCCTACCGAACACCCTGATATTGGGTGATTTCAATTACCCTACCATTAACTGAGAAAACTACTTGAGTACAAACTCCCAGGATCAGCACTTCCTGGAATTTATCAACTCAAATGCCCTGGATCAGCTGGTAAACTCACCTACCAGAGGTGAAAACATATTGGACCTGGTCATCACCAACATGGGCGACAGGTGTTCCACTCCGAAGGTCAACTTGTCACTGGTTAGATCAGACCATAAACTAATAACTCTGGATGTCCACACCGCACCACCACCCCCAACCAAGGAAACCACAGTGAAAAACTTTTCTAAAGCAAACTTCACCTTACTTAAGACAGAGCTGGTAAGTTTCACAGCCCCCACGCTAAAGGTTAACGCTGCCCAAGATGCAGAATCCTTTACAAATGCACTCTATGAGCACCTACAAGGATGCATAGATCGTGCCATCCCTAGCAAAACCAAGACTCACTCCCCTAAGAGAAGGAAACCAGTCTGTTGGACCCGTGCCATAAACAGGTAATACAATAAAAGGAGGAAACTAGTTCAGAAAAAAGCAAATCCGAAGAAGGAAAGACATCCCTGATCAGTATCAGTAAGAAACTAAGGTCCCTCATAAAATCATCCAAGGCTAACTTCGAAAGAAAAATAGCCAAGGATTTGAAAGATAATCACAAAGCCTTCTTTAGCTATGTCAAGAATCTAAGTGGCAACTCACAGATATGCTCTGAGCTAGTGTAAAATAGCACAAAATATACTGAACCTACTGATATTGCCAACATCCTGGCAGATAGATTCAGTGCAAACTTCACCCCCTCTCACCTCCAAAAGGGCCCACAACAATACCGGAAAAGTGTATTGTCCCAGAAATCACAGATACACAGGTGAAAACAGACCTTTCAAAAGCCAAAAACACAGCGTCAATGTGGCCAGATGGTGTCCCAGGATGCGTCTTGCACGAACTACAGAACAAACTAACCCCCCACCTAAACACACTGTTCAACCTCAGCCTCTCCACAGGCATAGAATGGTGCACAGCAACGGTTATTCCGCTCCACAAAGGAGGGGCCACAACTGACCCTGGTAACTATCGCCCCATAAGCCTGACTAGCCTGGTCTGCAAGGCTATGGAGTGCATCATCATGGAAATCATTAACAAAGACATTGGGAACCTCCAAACACTTGACCCAACCTGGTTTGACTTTCCTAAGGGCAGATCATGCCTACTAAACCTGGGTGACTTCTTTGAGACAGTCACCAAGGCCATAGATGAGGGAAAGCTGGTTCACACAGCCTACCTTGACCTCGCCAAGGCTTTCGTCACCATTCCCCACTTGGGTATTACAGAAAAACTCTCCAGCCTGAACATAAACCCCTACGTCACGAGATGGGTTGCCAGCTGGCCTACAGACAGAACTCATGCGGTAAGAATAGCAGGCTCCAGGTTCAACTCTAAACCAGTCACAAGTGGTGTTCAGCAAGGCTCAGTCCTGGGACCCTTACTGTTCAGCATATACTTCTCAGAAGTACAGAGAAACACAGGAGGACTATGGCTAACCAGGTTCACCGATGACTGCAAACTGGGAGCCATAATTGACTCTCTGGCTGATGCGGACATCTTCCAAAAAGGCCTTACTGAGACGGACACCTGGTGTCAAAGTCATGGCCTCAAGCTAAATGCCAAAAAATGCATAGTCATCCCATTTGGGAAAAACAAAACACCCACGAATTACCACATAGGTGGCAGCCCCCTTAATACAGAAGAGGTAATAACAGATCTGGGGACCCAGGTAGATAGTAATCTCTCCTTTGACAATCATATTGCCAAAGTAGTTAGGAAATCCTTCTATGTGGCCAGCAGGGTAATCATGGGGATGAGAAAATATACCCTTTTCTCCACTGTAGTGCGTCTCGGAGTTGGTATATTTAATTAGGAGGGGTGTGGGTGACACAGGAGGGCTTGCTCCCCATCAAAGGTGTGTTCATTTAATTTTATTTAATTAGTTTGAGCTTACCTGCATGGTGCTGTTGGTTGATGAAATACGTTCGGCATTTTCATTTTTGCCGATTACGCATTTCGCTTTTTTTGTACATCAACCTTTATGTGTTAATGTAGATGTAGTTGCTGTTTACAGCTTTCATGTTTATAATATAGACCCCTGTATTCCACATTTTTTGGGATTTCTAGTTTGTGTGGTTAGGAGTGTATGGTAGAAGTTTTTTTTTTTTTTATCTGTGTTTATGTGTTTTTTGGCTTGGTTATGGAGTTCTCTATATTTTTTTTAGTGTATTATATTGGGTACATATGGCTAGCTTGTAAAGACCTTTGGGTCAATAACCTAGTAACCTCCTATGAGTCTATGAACCTATGAACTTGAGTTTGGTTAGGTATATGCTGAAGGAGGAATTATACTCGCTCTTGGGTCTGAGAAGGGCCAAAAAAGTAGCACTATAACTTCCTAGGACCTAAGTGCCATGCCCTTACTTGGAATATGGATGAGATAGAATGATTTTCTTACTACCTTGGCCACACATTCGTCAAAGGCCAGGTTACTGTCTACATATGTTCTCAGAACCCTGACTACTGGGTCAACTCTTAGAGGTGTCTTATCAATGGAGTAATTAGCCTGGGTGGCAGTTTTACCAAAAGGAACTATAATGAATTTCTTGGCATTGAATTTTAGTCCATGACTTTGGCACCAGTCATTCATCTGTGTTTGGCCATCTTGCAAAATGTTTGCATCATAGGGGAACTTATGATAGTTTCCAATTTGCAGTCTTCTGTGAACTTGGATAGCCAAAAGCCATTGGCATTAAAATTTACCTCCAAGAAGTAGATGACAAATTGGAGCAGTCCCAGTGTGGATCCCAAGGTGCATTGCTGGTGACTGGTCTCTTAGTGGAGGTGGTCTTACCAATCCTGACTTCCTGGGTCCTGCCTGTGAGCCAGCTGGAAACTCATTGAGTTACGTATGGATTTATACCCAGTTTGATGAGTTTGTGAACGATTTCCAACTGGGTATTGTACTGAAACTCTAACCAGGTCCAGGTAGGTGGTATGCACCATTTTCCTCTCCTCCATTGCCTTGTTGACCTTCTCAAAGAAGTTCCCCAGGTTAAGTAGACATTTTCTATCCTTGACAAAAAACATACTGTTTGGTTCCATGATAATTCATTCCCTGGCTTTGCAAATCTGATTAATAGGTCTGCAATTTCTGGGCTCAGTTGATGGTACATACTTGTGAAGTGGGATAACTGTTGCAGTCTTCCATTCTTGTGGTACAAAGCCTGTTTTGAGACTATAGTTGAAAAGTGACTCAAGTCATCCTGATCATGCACTATTTAGGAGGCATCTCAGGATATTGAGAGGCCCAATGAGGCTGTGCTTTTAGCCTTAGATAGAGCTGTCAGGAACTGCTCCCTGTTAATAGATGGAGAATTTACGCTAGTAGGTATTTCATGGGGGAGGCAGGAAGGATGGTGGTGATGTCTGAGCTGAATTTGTCAGCAAGCAAATTTGCTATGTTGCTGTGCTCAGTGAAGGTGGCACCGTTAACAACCAATTCCACACAATGATGTGTGCTGCCTTTGAGGTTACAGACATAGCTATTGAAGGTCTTGTGGTTGTCTTTAGTCTATGAGGCTATCTCAATCTCATAATTGGTCTTGTTGGACTTAATTAGTCCTCTTAGTTTCCTATTTAGTTTAATTAGAGAATTCCTGTTACTATGGGATTTTCTCTTAGTTTAGCCATGACCTTTTTTTCTTTTGTTTTATACTCTATTAAGTTTAAGATTCCAACAGTTTGGTTTGGTTTTAGATTTTATTTTGAACTTTCTTCTAGTAGGTACAGCAGCCTCTCTACAGCCATTCACATGATTGTACAACATCTCTGTTAACAAATTCCGCTTAGGGTGCTATGAACTCGAGGTTGTGAGGGGTATTGAGTTTTGGCAAACTATCAATTAATAGGATGTAGTTTGCTTTGAATTAGTTCCAAACTGTTACAGGATTTTCTGGGGTTCCTGAGTTCACTTTTATTTTGAAGGAGACAACTTTGTGGTCTGACATCACCAGTGAGTATGTTTCATGGGATGGGGGGAGCAGAGCTCCCCCATGTTGGTGAGTACGAGGTCCATTATGTTTGAACTTTTGTTGGGTGTGTACACTATCTGGTTAAGGATGTTTATGTTAGTAAAGTCCAGTAATAGTCGCTCCTATGAGTATTAGGCAGTGTATGTTTCCTGGTCTATAGAGGGTTAGTTAAAGTCTCCCATGACTAGGATATTTGGTTTAATGCTGACTGTCTCCAGAAGTCTAGGTATGAGCTTTGGGATACTAGGGGCATAGAGGGTGATCTATAGCTTGCTAGGATATGGTATGAGACTGTCTTTGGTGATTTGCACATGGACAATTTCCAGGCTATCATCCTGTTTAAGGAGTCTAGAGTTATGCTTATTGCTAATATACATTGAGACTCCTTCACCTTTTGTCCTTGTCATTGCAGATGATGGCCTAAATGTGTGGAAAGCATTCAAGCCTTGGAGAGCAGGAGTACTTTCTGTGGATTTAAACCATGTCTTGGTAATGGATTTTATTTTCTGGAGTGAAGACATCTTCTAGGGAGTAGAGTTTCTTGTTTAGGCTCCTAGCATTGAGCAGTAGCACCTTTAGGTTTATCTGGGTTTTAATTGCTTTGTCTAGAAGTTTCTCAATTTGGCATTGTCTAAAAAGGGCTCTAAGAGTATGGATAAAGTTTTAACCAATATTCAGGAGCCTAGGGGAGACAGGTGCTGGCCATCCTTTGCAAAGTAACATGGTTTGTTAACTATGATTTCCAACACTGACACATTTTTAATCCTCCATGGAAAGTCATCAGAAACTAAGCCAATTTTGAAGTCAGTCATCTTTTGTTTATACAGTGACAACATCATTGGTGAAGGTAGAATGCTGGTCATGTGTACCTGCCAGTGACAGATATTCAAAGACATCAACAATGTCTCTCTTCATATAGTCCAGGGAAGTGTACCTCAGGTCATGATGCTCTCATGGACTGTGATAGGATCATACTGATACTGTGGTGTATTGACTTCAATGCATGCATTACTTGATGGATCCTGGTTCCAGATAAACAAGTAACCATTATCTTCTCCTTGTTCATTCTAATGAGTGCAACATCTCTGTGTCATACAATGGACTCCCCTATGACAAGAATCCTGGGTAACATGTTTGCTTGCCTTATGGGCTTTGCTATTCAGGCTCCTTTGGGTGTAGGCATAGATGTGGTGCTTGATGTTGCTTTTGTTGAGTGCTTTAAAGATTGCTGAGAATAGTTGGTGATATTTATGGGCTTAGAAGGCCTTTGAGGTTTCAGAAGATTTAATTTTTAGAGCCTCAGTATACATTGTTCCTCATGCGTGGTGGACACTATGTGTGGTGAATGTAGTGTGTGTATTCTTGACAACCTTGTTTGTATGCCAGATTTCTGCCTCCTGTGAAACTGTATATGTACACCTCTCTCATAATATGTTTGTTTCTTTAAGGATTAAATGTTTGTCTGTGAAAAATAAGACAATTGTTACATTGTTTTATGATGCCCATAATTACCAAGCAGTCTAAGGAGACATTTGGAAATTGCATATCCATCTTGTCTGGACCTGTATTTGGGTGGGATACTGTAGGTCATGGACTGTGCTTTACAGAGGTCTTCTTGGGTGGTCTCCCTCAGAGTGTGGTGAGGTTGCCAAACAAATGGGAGCTCTGGGCAAAAAAGCAGGAGACTATTTGTAGTAAGGGAGGTTTATTCAAGTGCAATACTGGTTTGCTGGGTGGGCACAGTATTATAGATATATGGAAAACAGTGGGAGGGAAAGGACTTAAATATGGTATGCAACAAACAATAGTAATGGAAGATGGGGATGTAAGGACTTTGAAAGTCAAATTACCATAAGGGATGGAAGTCAGAGAAACAACCCAGAGCTCAAGTCATGTGTTTAGAATTTCAGAAGCTTTTAGCTTAATGTCTCAATGAGGGATGGGGCAGATTCAAAGAAAAGGGAGAAAAAACAATAGCAAGTTACAGGGAAAGGCATTGGAATGCAACTTTATGTAGATACATATAGCAATAAAAATGCTGAAGCACAAATCCTAGAGCAGAATTTACAATTGCACCACTATTGCAATCCTATCTCAGAATAAGATATCAGACTATGCAGAAATTTACCAGTAACTCTGTAATAAATGACTACACGAGTCTCAAATCTATCAGTAGATGAAACTCCTGCCACAACTGTGAAAGAAGCTGCAGGATTGATTGAGGCCTCAGACTGGCTTCAAAATACAATAAGCTACCTTTTAAAAGTAATTCTATTTACAGAAATATAGGTACAGTATAATGTATAAATAATGCAAAAACTTGCAGCAATATACAATCTTTTCACAACTGCAAATGAAGCTATAGGACTAATGTCCAGGACGAACCAACAAAAAATAAATAAAAATAGATAACCCCTGGGATTCATGAAGCTTGGTGCAAGGCCGGCATTAGGCTTGCGCTGACCGTGCAGCATGAAGATGGCGCAGTAGCGCCAAATGCATATTAATGAAGGCGCGCTGCCACCACAGCCATATGCATAGGAAAGGAGCATGAGTGCATAGGGCGGGTCGAAGTGCCACACGGAGGCATGGAAATGTCAGCTGTCGTCGTGCAACCTAAAATGCTTGCATATAACAATTTGCAAGCAATAGTAATCACATCTGTCAGTGTCCGTAGATACTGAAACGTATGCAAAGCATGAAAGATAGTTCCTGCGAACACAAAATGAAGAATCAAACACAAATGCATGGTAGGGAATAACGGGTCCCTATCCCGCGAACAAATGACATTGAAAACCATGTGCCCGTAGTCCAACGCAGTGTAGATCACTATACCAAGTGGAAGTGAAACGCATCATATGTTAGCGCACCACCAATAGGTACGTCCAGCCCAATGGTCAGAGGCACCAGCTGATCCATATTGTGAGGGAGAGTACACAGCTGGGCAGAAGTGTCCATAACAAAAAACACGATAAATGTAAATATCTAGCAACCATATGACCGAATTATATCCCACAATGCATGTAATAGTCACATAAGATAGGTATGTCCATATTTCACATACCAAATGTGACAGGAAATAGAATAAGCATGTAAACGAAACAGAAGGAGCATATAAACTGCTACAACAATAAGGCAACATGTAGGCTGAAAGGAACAGTATTATCCATAGCGTTGACTGTGGGTACGTGTTGTCCAGTACAATCAGATATGTGTCCAGAATATATCCCATCCTGGACATAGGAAAAGGTGGCATCCTACCAATGATTAGAACAGTCGGCCAAAATCCGCACATCAGCGGTCCAAGCCGAACTTGTCAGGATGTGTCACAGTTGAACGGGTATTACCCAGGTATACCAACCATGTCATGAAAGTTAAGTATGGGAGCCCACCTATGTGCGTGAGGTATAGCATGTGGAAAGTCAAACATGGCAGGGTAGTCCACACAACCATACAGGTACCTGACATATGTAGGGTATGCAATGTGTTACCTTGACCGTGTCATGGGCCATCAACCAAAGCAGTGATGGATGGAGTGTCAGGAATATGTGTGTGTGGGGGGATGGGTAATGGTATAATCCTCCAAGGCGACACTGTGTCATATGCAGAATAGGTGAACCGGAGGTGTATGAGGGAGCAGCGCGTGAAACAGAAAGAAACACAAAAACATGAATACACATCTGCAATACAACCAGACAGGCCATACTGTAGAACACAATCCCACAAACATATGAATATTAAAATGTGCGATACAAATGTACAGACATGTCACCGGCACTTACCCACAGATTGGTCCTTATGGAACTGGCCATATCAAATGCAACACACCTGGATGCATAATGGACTACCCAGCATCTCCTCCACAGCACACAACCCGCCTCCATACCTGAACATCCACCAAATCCAGCCATACTTGGCCTACTAGTTTGGTGCAGCCACATCTACACATAGTGACCACTACGCATATGTAGTAGGTAGTGTCACCCTAGGCAGTTTCAGGATTTCAAACTATGTATCCTCCCTTGCATGTAAAACCCCCAGCACATTTTTGCAACACCAGAAGAATGTTCGTTATTGGTCTTGTTTTGGTCTTGTTAAATTTTTGGGATATCCCTCATGGGATAAGTAACCTGTGTAAACATTAGAATGGGTATGAAGACACGATGTCCAGTCCTGTAGATATCTGGATACAAGTTGGAATGTGCAGTAGTGGTGCAGGAGACGGTCCAGCCCTAGATGGCCATGCAGAACCTACTACCCAGGATCAAACACCTGCCTGTGACGCACGTGTCCCGACATCAATAACTGAGAGAATATATTGCACACATTCGCATAGTGGCACATGGTATATGGATGATGAAGGCACTGACATAAACAGGATACCCCCTGATCCACTGTGTGAGGGACAAGTAATGCCTGTGTAGGTGTGACCTGACCAACAATGATAGAATGCCAAATGCCCTGTGATTGTAGGAAATAACTATGTACCATACTGCATGTAACAGTTGCCTAAAGCGGTCACGTCAGGATAGAATAAACGTAATTCATACACGAAACAGGCAAACAACAAAAGTGCCAAAGGTATAGGCTCACAGCTAGGAAACAAATGAATGTTCTAAACCTGCACTGACCGTGGCTATGTGTTGGCCCAAACAATCTGGTGTACCCAGTAGGGTTACCATCTGTCCCACTTTGCGAGGGACAGTCCCTCTTTGGACAGTTGTGTCCTGACAAAATATTTTAAAAATGGCAAATGTCCTGAGATTGTAGGACATAATTATGTCCCATACATTATGTAATAGTTGCATAAAATAATTATTTCTGTATCTAAAATGCCTAAATGTTACAAGAAACAGAATAAGCAACTAAACCACTACAACAATAAGCTTTTATGTAGGCAAATAAGTAAAGTTCTATCCTTTGTACTGACCGTGGGTATGTGTCAGCCTTAAAAATCTGATGTGTGTTCCGAAAAGTCCCATCTTGGCCATTTGAAAAGGTGGCAACCCTAGTCCCCAGAATAAGGTGGCAACCCTAGTCCCCAGAATACATCCCAACCTGTGCATATGACAATGTCAACGCTACCAATGGTCAGAGCATTCGCACAATAACTGGCCAGCCTCTTAACTACTCATAAAGCCAGTGACCTTTGGAGGAAAGGTGTTGAATGAGAATGACTACTTACAACAATGAAGTGTAATAGACACATTTAACTGCAGAAAATTAGTAGTATTACGAATCTGTCAACACGTTCCAAGTTAATAGTACTAATCTTGATGAGTGGATGGGAGATTGTAGGTTTACCCTGGGTATCACTTCTGTGTCACTGTTAGACAGAGGCAGAGTATACTAACCTCGAAAAAGGGCAAAGCAAAATTCATTTAAAATGGGTGGCGAAAGCCAAACACATTCTGGCTAGGCTTATAAATGCCCTAGGGCAGATAGCCTAGTATGAACCTATGAACCTATATGGTAGAAGTGTCCGTGATTGTCCTTGAGTTGTCATAGCCTTGTCCCTGTCACTGTAGAAATGTGTCCCCGAGTATCACAGAGGTCCGTACACATAAGTACACCAACCGTCACATCTGTTGACAGGACTATTGCATACCTGTAGTGAACTTATAGCTGATGTCCAGAATAATATTCATTGCATCTATAAATGAATGAAATAATCAAATGGGAAGGGAAACATGTGGACCCCCCCCCCCCAACCTGCATTATGTAGTGGAACTACTCCCCGCCCTAAATTATGTAGCACCGACCTAATAATGTTGTCAGAGGTGCCCAAACACCTGCGTCTGTAAACACAGGTAGAATGTTAAAATCTGGACTAACTCTGTCCATGTGCTACATCTGATCTTTAAACAGTGCCAGGGCAGTTCTAGTCACCAGTCAGCCGAGCCTAAACCCAGACCAGCACATGAAAACCCTGACAATCTAGTTCAGCAAAACCCTGACAATCAAACACGCCTATGTGCGAGGACTATAAGCGTAGGAGTACTGAATATCCTTGGAGTGAGTAGACATGTAGCACGGGTCCAGAGCAGTAGGAAACTGGGAATGTCCTAAGTGTAGTACTGTGGTTTTCCCAGCAGGAGAATGGATGCCTGCTGTGTAAGGGAAGTGGTGAGGCGTATGTCAGAGTAGCTATGAAGCATGGGTATACATATAAATGAGCCAGAACAACAATAGTGTAGTGGTTACAGCATCCGCCCAACGTAAAGGCATTCCCGGTTCAAGTACGACTATAGCACATATTAATTGTGTAATGAATGCCTCTGTGCTGTAAAGCCAACATTTATACATGTAAAGGTGACTGCGTTCGCATGGGTCCGTTAACCGGATTCCATCAAAGTGGTACTTTCATAAGGAATACGGCACATGTAATCCCAAAGAAGTGCCTGTAAACATATGTAACTCAGAATAAGGAGATGCAAGTGTGCCTGCGCGGGTGTACGCAGCTATTAGCATAGCAAATGTATGTTGTCTTGTACAGCTGTAACTTTTATATATATAGATAGATAGATGTGTGTATAGATAAATATCCACAGACATAGAAATATGCAATTATATATCTACATATATATCTATATATACACATATATACATATATATATATATATATATATATATATATATATATATATATATATATATATATATATATATATATATATATATATATATATATATATATATATATATATATATATATATATATATGTATCTATATATATATATATATATACATATACATACATATATGTATATATATATATATATATATATATATATATATATATATATATATATATATATATATACATATACATACATATATATATATATATATATATATATGTAAGGAATGCCGAAAGACAAAAGCAAACATAAGGAATGTGAAGGGAATCCAGAGCAAGTAAGGAATTATAAAGTGCTTGCAGCGTATGTCACATAAAGCTGCACACGTGTGAGTAGAGCGCCGCTCTTCACACCAGAGGCAGGATTATTCCAGTGGCCATAACACTGTTGAAGTGCTACATCAACATTGTAAACAGACGGAATGTAGTACATGTTGCGACCACCTACACTTGTAACTCGCAAATCGTTCGTAATCCATAACACCAGGAAAGGCACGTATGTGCAAATATGAATGGATGGTGAGCCTGTGAATACACCAGGCAGTACAAAATGTGTGTAGGGCCCCAACGCTCATGAGAGGGCAATGTGTAAAGGTGTGTCATGGCTGCGATATCAGGTGTATAATGGCTGTTATGCGTGGAAACTCAACACAGGTGTGCAGGAGAAACTATGGATATGTGATTATGGACACAGGACTGCTAGGGTATGTTGTGTCGGGTGCAATGGAGTGGCCCGTGAAAGTCAGTACATAGGTGTGATTCCCAGATAGAGCATCGTTTGTGTGGAGACATGCGTGAATGGGTGTATCTTTGTCGGACGTTGTGCGTCAGGGCTGGCAGCCTGGCACGTAAAACCTATATGCCACCTATGAGCGGAACGGAGTTCTGCTTTGACAACCCCAAACCAGGAAAAGCAGAAAGACACAACTACATGAAGACAACAATATGTTGACGTACAGTCACAGTAACACAAACACTCATCCTATCAACAGTAATAATATGAATGTGCACAGAAACAAACACAGTAGCAGGAATAATAGGCTGTGCATGCTAGTAATAGGTCGAATGACACTGTATCACATCCCAGTTAGCAGCGGCACCCCAGACATGAAAAACGTGCGACATCTGTCCGCTGTATAACGTGCAATATACTGATCACAAGTTCACCGGAGTGAAGTGTCGGTGTCATAATGACTCAGGCAATAGTATGCTGTTGAAGCAGAGATAAAACCCAATATGCATGTGTAAGTGTCCATGTCCGGGAAATGTATAGGTTAACGGACACACAGATGTATATATAGATAAAAACATATATACATATATCTATATTAATTTACATACACATATATATTCATACAGATATATATATACACACACACAAGGATATACTACAGATATATATATATATATATATATATATATATATATATATATATATATATATATATATATATATAGATATATATATACACAAACAACAGGTATTGATATATACACATACACACAAACCAAAATATATATGTCAGTGTAGATATACACATGTACATAAATAGGTTACTTCACAGTAACATATTTACAGCCCGGGCATATGTGACTGGGAGGTCCAATAAATAAACATTGTACCCCCCGCATCACCCAGCTAGGCCGAACAGACATGCAGACAGGGAATACAGATCAATACACTGCCGCTGTCCAAAACACCGGTAGGAAAGTACCAGTGGGAGAGATCTGCAAGGTCTACACTTTAAACATGGATAACGGTGTCCCTTGCGGGACCCCAAAAATTCAGGGTACGTGTGAATCTGCTGACATTGATATGAGCAGGATGTAGGTGTACATGGAACAGTAGGTTGTGCAAGTGTGATAATACATGGGTTGACAAAACGTACGACATGTGTCCCCAGACGGGGAGAGTGGGCAATGTGTAGGGGTGTGTTCATACCCCAGCTGCGCTCGCAGTAAGTATTTGTCATGACTGCTGTAGAGGGGTGCCAGGTAGGTGGACCATGGGTATGCAATAATGGGCTTAAGTGTGCAGGTGCTGGTTGGCAGAGATGTAGTAGGCCCACCCAGTGGAAGTCATTAATATTCCTATGTGGGCATAGCATATGCCTACACCTCCCAAACCTGAAGAGCACATCTACCGGATAGTCTGTAAACCATCGGGGGAATACATAGAGACCAAATCAGTGCCGTGTACCCGATTAGCATGGACATCCATAGTTATGTATCAGAATGTAACAAAGTCCAACTAAACACTTCCAGAACTAGTGATATTAGGTGAACAGGTGGCGGAATACAGGTAATGACAGATGACAACATGTATGAGTCAGAAACAGCATGTACCTCGACAAACGTGAATGAATACATATGCTCTGTGACTGTAAATGTGTCTGGTTAATAGAACCAATCATCTAAGTGTGTCCCACAGGGTGTTATGCATTGTTCCTGATACAGTGTTCATTCACACCCATTGGTATGTGAGTTCTGCTACTGACGGAAAGTGCATAATTTGCTGACCACCTTAGGTAGATGATAGCATAATAGAAGTGGTTCAACACCCATACACCTGCGAGGGACACACCCGTCTGGGCAGTTGTGTCCTGCCAGATGACAGTTATGGCACATGGCCTGTGACTTCGGGAATGGAGGCTATATAGTGTGTGTAGTGGTGTCAGACATTAATTTGTTGTATCAGAAACAGCTACATGTAATAGGAAACAGTATTATCAATTATAGTGCTACATGAATAACCTTAATGTATGCAAACTGTGGAAGTCGTCCATTTACTACTGGCTGTGGGTATGTGTTGCCTTGATATATGTGATAGCTCTACATATAGGGTCTATAGGGCCGCCACCATTCTGAATGGCCAAAGTGGAACCTGCTCTGTAGAAATGTCAGACGTACCAGGGCAGAACATACCTACAGCCATGCATAGTACAGAAATATACATATCGGCACAACTCAAAGCGTAGTCTAGCAGCAGTAAAGTTGCTTATGCTACTACATATGACATATCGACGTGTCAGGTATACAAGACCTGTAACAAGCAACCAGTACAGACATGTACAACATGAGAATGTCTCCTAATCAGGACAGTTGCAATGGCTAGAGTATTGTCCATACCTCTCAACTGTCCCTGCATTTCAGGTACGTCCCTGAGTTTGACTGAAAGTTTAACTCTGTCCCTCTTAATTCCTCCTAAAATTAGTGACTGTTGAAGGAAAGGTGGTGAATCACACTTACTGATTAATGACCTACTTTTACTTCAGAATATGTGTATTGAGTCATATGCTCTGATTTTGTCAATGTTTCAAGTTAATAGCACTACTTTTGTAAAAGTGTCCCTGATGTTTTCTTGACCTGTCCCTGATTCTGTAGAAATGTATCCCCTATTGGTGGAGAGGTCTGGTATTGTCACATGAGATATGCCTAATGAGGGACTGTCCCATGCAAAGTGGGAAAGGTGTCACTCCTACAGTCTCCCGTCATGCAATCTGAAAGGTGGACAACGTACAGTAGGTATGCAGTAGCATGACTCGGTGGACAGCTGCGATAACAAGCTCAAGTCACATGTCAGCATTGCAGAGTATCGGTTCCCATGTATCAGGCAGATGGGAGCAGATCGTACGAGGAACACGCATATAATATGATTACGTCACTGGACAGGCCGCTGAGTCCGTACAGTCGAACACCTGCCGTCGCAAAATGGTTACACATACCCAATACTGTAGTCATGCAGTCCGATGTAATACGCATCACAAGGGATCGTACACACCCAGCGTGAGTGACAAATGTAAGCGGAAATGTCGGTGAGCGAGCGGCTGTAAGCGTGTTTGTCTACCAGTATGCCAGTAGTGCACTGTCAAAGAAATGTGGAGTCTAAACGTGTATAAGGTGCTGTGACCAGAGGTCAGCAGTGCTTAACACTGTGCAAACCCACGCACAACTGCTCCCACCTGCTGGAATGTGCCTTACCCAGTCCGTATCCAAAGGCGTTGGTCTGTCCGCAAACAAAGAACCGCCCTATTCACGTGTTGGTAGCAGTACCCTGCGCACATAGCTCATGTGAATTAACAATAGACCATGGCATATGTACAGACAATAGACCACACACACACCATACAGCACAGTCATCCAACAGTATAGCAATGTACTGGCAGATATGTCCGGACCACTGGTGTATGCATGCCTGGCCGTCCTGTGTTTCAGTGTGTGAGCATGCCCAGTATGACTGTTACACATGTTGTCAACCGACATTACCATCATACCGTCATGTGTGTGAGCATGCCAAGTATGGTCAACTGTATCGTATGTGTCACATGTCCAGATAGTTAGTACTGTGTTGCTGACCCCTCCATTCTACACAGACAGGTGTCATGCTGTGTCTGCAGGGTAGCTAATGGTCATTTGGCATTGACAGTTGCTATATGTCAGCATAGCGTGGGGGGACATCCAACCACAACCACAATCCTACACAGCACCGTGGGTGGCGCACATGACTCTCACATGTGTAGGTCTGACGGGGGGCACAGCCAACAGTTGTACACATCTGCCACTACTGTACTGGTATGCCGGGTACTCCATGTCAGTGTGAGGACCTACCAAAATTGCTGGTTGGAGGGATACCAGTGTACGTCAGTTCCCAGCTCTAAATACCAGCACAGTGGTGTTGGATGTCCTAGCTTACACAACCTACATCAAACTGCCTGGCCTGCTGTAGTCTGTGTGTGTCTTAGGGGGTTGGGGTCATTCATTGGGCATATCCATAGGCCATCGTATATCATTTGTCTGTATTGGTCCACATCTGTCCAGCTGCATGGAACGTGTGTGGGCTGTATGGACACACATGATGGTCAGCCCATAATCTGCAGTGGGTTAGGACACCCTGTGTACTACAGGCTACCATTGTGACCCCTGTATGTGCTACAGAGGTCATGGTGCCACTATGGATGTGTACTGTCTGCTGCCCTAACATTTGGCCACCACAGTCACTTGTATGCTCACATACATACCATAGCAATGGGTAAATACACATTCTAATACAACTGCCACTTGTTAGGTCAATAGACATACCCTGGGTGTGTTCTGGACTTGAGGACGGTGCTGGAGGGCTGCCTATGTCGGATGCACACAGTGCACCTCCTATACATGGCCGAGCACAGGTAGTGTCATGTTTGGCATCCATTGTACTGTGTGCGGGTCAGAGAGGGGAAATCCGTGGGTACCTACTGTGTCAGTGCATATGCCTTGTGTTGCCTCTTTGCCAAGGGCAGGTCATACTGTGCACGGGCTTTGCCGACTGTGCCCTGCTCAGGTAGTTCCTTCACCAAGTCACACTGTGCCTGTACAGGCCTTGGCAGTGGTGTTGGGCTGTGTGGCCCTGCCCCATGCTGTTCCTGCTGCAACTGTTACTGCAGGATAAGATTGTGTAGCATAGCAAATACCATAACAACTTGTATGCATGTAGCTTGTGAATACTGCAGAGCTCCAACGGATGTGTCCGGATACCAGAACTGTGAACTGAGCATCCCAAACACATGCACAAGTATATGTCTTGCCTGTGCATCCGCCTCAGTATGGTGTGAGTGTTCAGGTGTGTGTGCATTGCTGATGGGTGTCATCAGCCACGACACCAGTGTTTACCCAGCATCCCCCACTAGGAGACTGTAGGGGATGTCCATATTGGCATTGGTGTTCTACAGCTGTGTCAGAAGCCATATATCGGAATCATCATAGCTTCCAGGGCAGACAGCACACACATGCAATCTCATGCCCTGGCCATCGCATATGGCCTAGCTGTTGGAGGGTATGCCCCTGTAGTGACTGTAGGCCCTACCGTGCTCACCGGGTGGTGCTACGATGTGTATGTGTGTGCAGGCTATTGCACCCAGTACCCCAGGGTAGTCATCCATGTGGTTGAGCAGATGCATATTGCTGGTCTACTAATCACCTGTGTTGAGAACATGTACGTGCTCACTAGCATGTGTTGACATGGCGTCTGTGAACTGATACAATACTCTGGATGCAGATGCCTGTGAGATACCCATGATATCCCCAGTTGTGCTGTGTGAGGTACCTGTGGCTAGTACACCTAGGCCAACACATACCGTGGTATCCACTGTGATGTGTTTCCCTCGGCCTGTTTGATGTGTCAGGTTTGGCAGGCACAGGTCAAAAAGCTGCTGTAGGAGGTCTCTGTCCACCCCATAGTGCTCCACCATCCACAGTCCATGTAGCCCCTAGTAAGTCACCCTGGGTCTATGAAGTCTTATGTCAACCCAGTAAGGGTTGTTCGGCAGCATACACATCCTCACTGCCCCAGCCTCCTGCACATGTTGGTATATGTTGCATGCTGCAGCCCTTCTCATTTGGTTGGACTGTGTCATGAAATGTCCCCGCAGGTATACACCGGTGGTGTAGAGTGCAGACGAAACCTGTGTGTATGCTTCTTGCTCACATTACCGTACTGTTCAGGTGCGGGCTGGCCATGTCATCTGCTGATTGTGCTGCTCAACACCTGTTTGTGCAGCCTGTACACCCTGACTAACCCACCACTGCTGTCATCCCTCCCAATGTCACCAGGCAGGTATAGACACACCCCTAGCTTAGGTGTGCTAGGGCAGGAGCACTCCCGAGGCACAGTTCTGCAATGTACTCACAGTATGCCTGACTCCCCCCCTCCCATGCTGTCAACTATATTCGAGACCTGCACCCGGCTGACTACACACATACACTCCAGGGACCAGCATCACACCCTGGTTATAAATGGGATACACTATTGTCAACCTCATCTGCATAGTATAGTCTTCTAATGAATAGTTATACAACCCATACTGAACCTCCAAATTAATAACCACTGCTCAGTGTTGCCCAGATCCGTACACAACTGGCAACAGGTGCCGTACTATCACCATATTTGAAGTCCCATGGTCTTCCCAGCAACAAAATAGCAGGTGTCTACACGACTACAACCCGTGACCCTGCACACTACAGACGATGTGCATTACCACCATGCCATGGCAGATATACATAGATCCCAGGTTATCACGTACAGATCATCTGGCACAAACATTCAATAGTGCTGATGTCCCCAGACATATATGTTCACATCTATGTCCACCTCTATATCTACATATATCATATATATTATTTGTATACATATATACATGGACATATATATATATATATATATATATATATATATATATATATATATATATATATATATATATATATATATATATACATGTACACACATATGTAGATATGGCATTTATATCACAACAGCGGACCACATGACAGCAATGCATTAGACAGGAATGAAAAGGAAACTACATGTGCCACCTGCATCATGTAGTGTTGTTACTATCAAGGCACATGTGTTTTGTTGCGTCACATGGGTCAGACCGTATCAAGGGTAAGAGTAGGGCTGCTGACAGTTACTCACCAGACCTATTGGTGAATGTATGTGTTGACAACCCAGTGTCTTGGCAGAATATGCTGGCTGTGGACACTATATAGGTCAGCAACAAAACACACTGAACACATCCCGCAGCTAGCCACCCACAGATACCAACACATACAGTATAACTGCCAAACACACACACCTGCCATGCCTTGGAATCGAGCACCTACCTGTCTAGTCTACCACACTACAGCATTATGCAGTAACAGAATGCACTACCGAGTTCCAGCATCACCACATTCCCAGAGGCATACTTCTAGGTGGATGACATCATCCGCAAAGGCAAAGACGCTGATAGGGAATGTATGGGGAGTGAGCCATCTAAAAGCATTACTCTGTCCCCAGGCAGCTGGAAACACACACACACACACACACACACACACACACACACACACACACACACACACACACACACTTGGCAGGGCTGGGAGTCGAACATACACCTAACTACCTTATCACACTACAGCATTATGCAGTTACAGAATGCGCTACCAAGATTACTGGAACACAGCACTCCCAGAGGCATACTTCTAGGTGGATGACATCATCTGCAAAGGCAAAGACGCCGATAGGGAATGTATAGAGAGTGAGCAGTCTAAAAGCATATTACTGTCCCAAGGTAGATGTAGACAATCACACGGCAGTGGTGTGAGCGGGACAACTGCCTATCTACAGAGCACTATTATAACACTACATAGATACAAGATGCGCCACTGACAGTACACCCTTCAAGACAGTCAACCAGTGTGTTCAATGTAGGAATCCATCCTGATGTGGGGTATGGAAATCTGTTGCCTGGATGACCACCATCACTATACAGGTAGTCAATGGCCATGCCCATACACAGAGGCACATCATGGACACAAGGTGTCACTGGGCATGTTCACACACTTAGTATCACACGTCCATTTGGAATATACTGTGTGTCCATCTATACAATGGCATACTGGGCATGCTCACACACTTAGTAGAAGTGAAGGGCTGTCTTGCATGCACATGGATTCTAAACACGGAAGGGCACAGTTTGGAATGTACTGTGTGTCCATCTACACAACGGCGTACTGGGCATGCTCACACACTTAGTAGTAGTGAAGGGCTGTCTTGCATGCACACGGATTCTAAACATGGAAGGGCACAGTTTGGAATGTACTGTGTGTCCATCTACACAATGGCGTACTGGGCATGCTCACACACTTAGTAGTAGCAAAGGGCTGTCTTGCATGCACACGGATTCTAAACATGGAAGGGCACAGTATGGTGTTACTGTCCCCACGTACATGAAGGCCACTCACATGTACTGACCAGTACACACTCAAGAGCCATCACAGATGTCTCAGGTGCAGATCACAGAGGTAAATGCCACATTCTACTATTTAGCCCTCAGACATCACCATGTCCTTGGACCAGCAACACACATCCATACATTACCACAACACCATGTGACTCATGACCAGTGGACTGTACATAGGTCTACAGCAACTGTGCAGACTACACATGTACTGACAGGGTTCCATCATGTGTTATGCAATGCAATGATACCACTGTTCATAACCAGGTCGGCTCTACACATAACAGGGGCCCTGGGTCTTACACAGCTGTAACAGATGACTGTCGCTGTACACCAAAGAACACACATGTTTGGATATGACATACATGTAATCGCAGTGGATATGTACATGGACCACACACACACACACACACACACACACACACACACACACACACACACACAACACATATGTACATAGCATAGCTTTTGCTGTCCTCCGTGCAGACAAGTGGCTACAGCAATCACATGCATGCACATGGAAGGTAGGTCCATGGCTGTTGAATGCTAACAGTACATAAGGTAGCAATGTTGACCGAGGTAACATTCCCTCTGTACTAGTTACCCATGACAACCATCATATCATACAACAGTCCATGTGTTATGTATGTCATCACACATGTCCACCAATTGCAATGCATACAAACATGGCTACATGACAGGCATGTAGGACCAACACACATGTACATGTAGTGGTGTGCATGCAGCTACCATGCATGTGCAGTAGCTGATGTATGTCATTCATCTGTGCCTAACTACAACATGCAGTTGCAATGCAGCCCCATCATTGACACCTGTATATGGTGAAATACTGACAGTATGGTAGGATGTACATCAGGTATGGATGGATGTGTGTACATAAAGTGGTGATCCACCTTTGCAGATGGATGTTTGCCGAAGACGGCTCACAGGTGTGTCACAAGCCATCCTACCATTACATGTGCAAACAGTACGCTATGTTACTGTTACTTGACGGTGAAGACATACAACCTACACAGCGGTCAGGGTGTTACTGACTGTAAGTCACTTGACACCTGTAACACTTACATCCTCCCATGTGCATATAGCAGCACAATTGCCGAAGGTAGCGTTGGTACACATAATGCGGCCAATACTGCTGCATGTCTGTCAGATGTATCATCATATAGCAGGTGTATCATTCACAGTACTGCCATGTGTGTTTGCTTGTGTGACCATATATGCCACATATGGTGGGGAATACATCCCAATTGTTACACACCCCTGTACACTGTTGTAGAGATCTGTACATACTGCAGTGTGGAAAGCATGACGTAGGCAGGGGTGGTGTGTGTATCACACACATGTCAGCTATCTGTATGTGAATGACATTTGTGGACTCCACAGTGTGTGTGTGTGTGTGTGTGTGTGTGTGTGTGTGTGTGTGTGTGTGTGTGTGTGTGTGTGTGTATGTATGGCTGTCTGGTGCATGGAGTGAGGGTGTATGCTACCATACAGAACAGACAGGATCCCTAACCCCTCATGGTGATGCAGTCTACTACCCTGTTGATGCCATCGGTCTCAGCCTTACTGGCTACCTGTACATGTTCATTCTCTGTGTCGCATCGTGTGGGTGCACAGTACTGTGAGGGTGATTACCACATAGGCAGGGGTCCTCACCTCAACACTATTGAGTGTGTGTTATAGTGTTGTTGACCCCGTGAGTGTGGGCATGTTACTGTGTGTTTCTGTGTATGTCTGTGTGTGTTCTCATCCTGTAATGTGACAGGGTATTACTGCTACACAGTGAGGCCTCATGCTATCAAGTGGCCTCTAACATTATCATCGGCCAGACTGCTGTGTAAACCCCCCGCACCATGTCAACATACCTGTGATGTGACCTGGTATGGATGTCACATCTCTAGCCACTGTAGCCTATTAAACAGCCCACATGCTTCTGGATCAGTAGATGTGTGGACATCTGTGGAATGGTAGCCTTTCTAACAGTGAGGTTGAGGCTACGTATAGCATGCTGGTATTGCCATACATGCCTGTGAGTACTCCACATTTACACATGTGAAACTGCAAACACTGCTACTTACTGGCACATGCAAGTAGACCTTAAGGGGGGAAGCAAGGCATCATTACCAACATGCTGTTATTGTTGTTACCAAGAAACATACTGTGAGCATACAACAATGCACTCCAACTGCAAACACTGTAACATAATGGCACATGCAATTGGACCTTAAGGAGGGAAGCAGGGCATAATTACTAACATGCTGTTACCATTGTTACCAACACACATACTGTGAACATATAACAATGCATTATAAACCTTACTACATGTTATGTCTGGTGCGTGTCAACAGTACACAACTAATGTCATATACACTTATCTCACTATTCTGTTCACCCTGTGCATCAGACCATATGAGCATGTCCCTGCACCAATGGTGTGGATGACAGGGATGTGGCACAGGCATCATCATATCCACAGGGTGATAATGTTTGCCAGGGGCATAGGCTGCACCAGTGGATGACATCATGTGTGTGGGTAAGGTCCGGTGATCTAATTGGACATCTGTGGTCGATATGCATGTGGGTGTTGCAGTGCCCTACAGATGTTTCTGCTGTGTGCGTGTATGTGTGCACACAGTTCTGCCTTTTGTCAGGCCTACACAGGGGTATTATTGACAGCTCCAGATTGTACAGACCAGGATGTACAGCTCACTGTGTCCGGCCACAGCCACATGACCTGTGCCTGCCAGGGGTTGCACGGGCACTACCAGGCGGAGGTACAGATTGGCTACTGTCCGATGACACTTGTCCACTGGAACCGTGTCCCCACTGGGAATGTCCAGGGCCACGTCCCCGTGGCCTGCTGTGTCCTGGTGTGGACAGTGCAGCACCAGCTGCACTGCTACTGCTACCGGCACTATGGGAGCGGGCATGTGAGGTGGCTCGTTCACGTTGACCTACAATAGGTGGTGTAGCTGGCCTATGTCCACGAGGCCTACTCCTCACTCCTACCAGATGTTCTAGCACAGACAGCTCACACTCGCGGATTGCCATGCCATAATCAAGGATTCCAACCATGTCACCCAATCGCCTGTCCAGAACATCAGTAATATGCTGTTGAGCATTTGCCAGTGCCTGGATGTTGTCATTTAGAGTATGGATAGCAGCCCTCTGAAGCCTCTGCCCTTCACTGTTCTGCCGTTCAGCACGTGCCTGTGCTGCCATTACAGTCTGGAACATGCATCTGGTGACACTAGCTGCTGTGCTCTGTCCTGCAGGTGCATGTCTGCCAGATGTCCTCCTACAAGCAGCACTGGCCACATGCCTGTGTGGCACATCTGCAGTCATTACACTGACACCATGGTGTGGAGACACACCTTCAGTAGCCACCACACGTTCCTGTTCCGAGCTAACACACGCTGACTGTCCTTCCTCTATGGCCACTGGTGATGGGGTATGTGTTGGCATGAGAACTGTGTGCAGGGAAGAGGGGGACATAGCTGGGATGGCAACCATTGGCACAGATTCAGCCCCTGACAACCCTGCCTGTACCTCATGCATATGTTCATCACTGCTAGTATCTGTGGGGACACTAACATCAGATGGACCACAGGAGGGTAACGCACCTACATCACCTGTGAATGCAAAGAAAGACTCTACATTACAACAGACACAGAGACAAACATTTACACAGACACACAGACACACCATGCATGTGATTTGACAGACGGCATGCAGCATGCATGTGATACAGCAGACGGCATGCAGCTCAGACATTAATAGTGGTAGTTAGCATACCTCCCTGGGTTGCACACAACAGCAAGCAGGTGTCATATCAATAGCCATGCAGTTCACACAATCATGGTAGTAAGCATGCATCCCTGTGATACACCATGTGGACCAGCACAGGTTAACAGTACACATGGCTGAAGTGACCTTGACATGTAATCTGCTGATGTGTGCATTGACATGCATACATGTCTGACACAATGGTGTCCTGACACATGTACAGCGTTGTAATGGGTATCACATTGCAGTGTTGTCTGTATGCCCTACAGATAAAATGCACTTTTAGCAAATGTGCATGAGCATTGAAGGGTAGTGTGAGGTGTCTACATTGCTATACAGTGTGAAGTACAGACACTGTGCCATTGCATGGCATCATGAGGCGTCTATAGTGCTATACAGTGTGTAATACACACACAGTGCATAGCCATAACTGCGTGCATACACATTACATAACTGTGGATTGTGACCCACGTCGCTGAGGTGTATACACACCAAACCATGCTGTGTCATGTCACAGGTCACTGGAAGACCTATGGATGACACCCCTGCACAACTACTACAAAGTCTTAGCTGCCTGGCAACCATGTCCACACATGGCAGACTTGTCAATACACCATGTCCCACATGACATTAATGTACCACACACACGAGGTGCACGGCTGACAGTGATGTCCTACAGCAGCAAGGGAAATGTACGGTATCTGTGGCCTGATGTGGTGTTAATGTCTGTGGAAGCTGTACAGGTGACTACTGTCATGCTATGACACAGTCGTGATGTTCAACACATCTTATATGGTCGAATTAAGTGACACCTCCACTAGCTGTGCACAGGCGTTTAGGATGTCCAGTGTTCCACATCAACTATATAATCAGTCAACTAAGGCTATAGTTGGACCATGTGTGGACAATGTGCAACAGGGTGTATACACATCACAACTACTGTGTGGCTACATGTCTCTGGCCATCCTCCATGGCCATGTGTGAACATGTGTTGGCCAAATGTTTGTGATGGCCACCTATCTCACATGTCTGTGTTGTCCCTTATGACATACACCCATAGATGTCAGATATGTCACTGTCCACAGGGCTATGCAGACAACGGGTTGTATGTTTGGTATGTGGGGTATGTACTATGGGATAGTGAGACAATATTGCAGCTGGAACACTACATGTCTGGGACATGTCAGATGGCACATCACAATGTGTGCACCCATTGCAGGGGTATATTACACAATGGTGACTCCTGTGGGCTGCCCATATCCCAGCTCACTGTGTGGTACTGTTTGTGTACCACACATGTGTTGTTCCAATGTATAGTACATATGCCTACATTGAACACCTCCACCATTGTATGCACAGCTGTCCACACATCTAGCAATGACAGGTACTGTGGTTTCATGTCGGTGTTTCATTTAGTTTGTATATATTGCACATGGGTAGCCAGTGTGAATGATGACAGATGCGACCTGTATATTGTGACTGGACCATACATTATGTGTACATGTGTTAACTGGCCACATGGCGTAAAGATATATGCATTAACATGCCTGATACTGATAACTGTCTCACCTGCAATGGACTGATGTCTGTGCAGCACACCAGAGGTACCTGTATAGGGGTGACACAGCAGTTTGAACATTATCCATGACTGTATGACAGCCACAGGGTGCACTGTGCATGTTAACACATTCACCTGTACAATAGCATATAGTATGCACATGTGTGCATACACAGGGTAGCATACTGTAGTATGCGGCATGTGTGTAAACATACCTTGTATATGATGTTACATTACATATTGTACAGTGACACATGCAACTAAATGGGATATAATAGTCATATGTGCAGTAGTGACTTACCAGGCAACTCCAGGCTCATTGGTTGGGAGACATCCACCTCCACGATGGCATCTATTCTTTGTGGATGCTGTTCTGAGGGTGTCCCCAGGCTGGCCAGTAGCTCCTCGGTGTGTGTGAGTGGGGGCTGGGTTGGTGGGCCACCACCTGTTCCACCTTGTTCCCTGGTGATTGCATTGGCACACTGTTTTGCATGTCATATCAGGTCCGTGCAGTGTCTGCGCACCTGCTGGTAGGTGCGGTTATGGCCACCCACATCATTAACCCTCCTGCGAAGGTCCTGCCACAGGTCTTCACACTGCTGAGCAAGCTGTGGCACATGGCTGAACAACACCTCATAGTTCTCATGGAGGTACGGGATGAGGGCATCATCCTCCTGGCGGCTATACGCTGGCAGGCGTGAACGAGGCATTATCTGGAAGACATAATGATGGAGACAGGTCACAGTATCACAGAGATGTACAGAGATACAGCTGCACATACATTTGTATTAAATCTAGTACATCTGAACAGTTATCTTTGAAACCGTCATGACACTGACACGACTGCTATGTTTGTGTCACACACATGTAACACCCGTTATACATTGGATATCATCACCATATATGTGTGTCACCTCATTACATTGTTCATACTCCATGTGAATGCTGTCTTGATGTGGGCATGTCTGTTTGCCTGTACTGGTGTTCTTACCTATCAGCACATGCCTGGATGTGTCCACAGTAATTCTGTTGACCTTGATGCTGTATATATGTCACATATCAACACATACACTGCCTTAATGGACATGAGCAGTGACAATGCACACATACACACGGAAACCTTTACATGCATGTGTTTTGCCATATACATCTACACGGCACTGTACAGCATTTCAACATCCTACCACGTATCACCTGTGTTGCACATGTGATAGACATGGGACAATGGCTAGCCGGACGTCATTCGCAGGGATGGTTATCAACTATGGCATGTACGGGCAAGGTTTTCTAGCTGTATCCGACAGCCATTTTGCCACCGCGAGGTGCATCAGTGCCACATTACTAATCCAGACAGTTAATAATACATCTACCGTGCGGTCATCGCACCATGTATGACAGAGATGACATGTGCAGCTTTGATGGACAGGGTTGCATGGTATGGCAGGAGTATGTAACATGTATGGCACAGGGATCTGTCCAGCATGTGGCGATCCTTGTAGTAGGACGGTGGCTGTCCATGACGTTTGTCTTTCAGATCAGGATATGTATGTGTAGCATGTCCAACATCACAGTGTAGCACATGTCTTTATGCAAGGTAGCCAGCATGCTGCATAGTGGAGGTGAGGATTGTGAAGGCTGGTATCGCCCATCCACGCATGGCCAATACCCCTTAAAGGTGATATGTGATCTGATATTGGTCACCCGAGTGCTGAGTATGCCTGTGCAATGATCTCCATGCTCATGGATGGCACCCTGTCATGACATGGGTGCCTCATATGACTCCCTAATAGGCCTGGAGATGTCACCAACTCAGGGAGGTGAACTGCACAGTACCATACCTTACACAGTGTCCATAATGTTGACCGCTGCCTAAGTGGTAGTTAATGGGTACAGGGTTATTCACCTAGCAGTGTCAATGCTATTATCAGCTGTCAGATTGTCCACATATGTCACACACCTCACCCACAAAGCCAATTCTGTATGTTGTCCTCAACACTGAGACAGCTATTGCTCCTAGGTCATGGACATTCACATCCTTACATACACAGATGCCTCCCATTTGTCTGTATGGCATGGGCTACAGTGAGGCGGGAGTACACAACATTAACCCTGTTTTATGGTAGCTGCCACTGGTGTGATATGCACATGTCACTCAGACACCTTTTGTAGTGTTGCTTCTGTCAACGGGCCACTGGTAGAACACTCCTGTGAAATACGAAGGTACATCTAGTATACTCAGTGTAGCTGGAACACGGTATGGGTGATGATGTCCTATGACCTGTCACAGGTATGCTATGCAGTGTGAAATCATCCGTACTGTCATCTACTTCTGTACTGCTAACATCTACGTTGATAAAGGTTCATAGACTTACAGACCATACTCAGCAGGGTATTAGTGCAGTGCCTCCAGTTATTACTGTCGTCTCCACTTGTGGGTTGCAGTGGGTTGATATTATCCAACACCCTATCTGTATTGCATATTCATGCTCAGCACTTGTTCAGAACATGTGAGCACTTCATGAGCTACTGATTACTATAGCACCCATTCCAACTCATGTCTTACAAGTACACTGTCTGTCCTTACATTTCCAGCTTGCTTACAGTTCAACAGCTGTTGTACACACGTAACTCACATATCTTGTGAGACATGGTTGAATATACAGGCATGTCCAAATGTCACGTACCAGTGCAATTGCCTGTCTATATGATGAATATGGCAAACATGTGGCAATAGAGCAATTGTCTCATGTACACAGTCAATGCTCACCTCCCAACATACGACACTAGAGCCTGTGGGAGATGCACATATGTGGCCATGCTGGGGGTAATGCTCTCACCAACCCAGACTGGACCTGAAATTCATGTGGGGATGTTTAACATTTGCAACACACCCCACTCATCACATAGTCTCACTAGATCTCCACCACCACAGGCCGCACATAGTATGAGTATGACATTTGCAGAACCTCTCCATACTCTGTGTAGGCACCAGAGGCAGCCCCCATTACCAAACACAACAACAATTACTTATAGCCCACAGAATCATGTGTGCCCATCAATTACAGCCAATAGGGTGTAATAACATACCCAACACACCGGTCATAGGTGACTCTGTAGGCGGTCACACTGTACTGTACAGAGGTGCAGGTAACACAT
The DNA here is from genome assembly GCF_019279795.1 of Protopterus annectens. Classification (NCBI taxonomy): domain Eukaryota; kingdom Metazoa; phylum Chordata; order Ceratodontiformes; family Protopteridae; genus Protopterus; species Protopterus annectens. The sequence continues at coordinate 1,548,256,633 of NC_056728.1, forward strand.
GGCTCTGCTGTTCACAGACAGGACACTACCCTAGAGAGGTGCCGCCGGTGTAAACACTGTAGTTGGGCTTACACATAGACTTGCCAGACAGCATAGTACCTCACTATGTACCTGTGAAGCTATTACATGTCCTTTGTGCATGGTTAATTGAGTTGCTCTTCCATTTCGATTAGCTATCATGCTGTTATAGTGTCCCGTGACTAAAAGCCATATGTATCCTGTTATTGTGTATCGTACATGCCAATTGACGATACCTTTTGTTTGCATGATATAACAGTTGTGCTGTGTAGAATATCTGACATATCTACCTACAATACTGTACATTACACATATTTTACACATTATCCCATAATTCAAAGCATAATTGCACAGCAGGACCACCTTAGGCATGTTATTGTTGTTATATGCCCATACACATGCCTACTGTGACGGTATATCAACTTATACTATCCCCTGCTATGGCACGTACTTGTTGGACATACCCTACCACTGACGGCAGGTGGTGAGGAATTGTTCTGTTTAAAGCCCTCATGTAACATTCCTTGTGGTGTATGTGATGTTTACCTTGTGGCCCACAGCAGGACACACAATTTCTACAAGCGTTGCTATGCTCAACAAGACATCACTACAGAATACCTTTTCCCACTTTATGCATTGCGTACACTTTTAATTAATACAAAGCAGGCTCTACGTACACTAACATACTGAGTGTTCTACATACCTTGTTAGCGTTCCGAATCTTCATAAATATCTCTCTTACACCTTTACTGCTTAAACGGTTCTATGGTATGAGCATACGGTTTGAATGTATGGCAAGTCATCCTTCTATATGTAGATACCTGTAACATATGGTTTCCTGCCGCCAATTGGTGTTCCTGAGTAAATTATTACATGCACATCAGCTGTGCAGCTACTCCATTCGCCAATTACGTGGAAACAGTGGGGTATAATTTAATTCTCCACTTGGGCGTTGCCCTTTTGCCTTACCTTCGGGGAGATGGCCTGCATGTGTTTTGTTTTAAGGAATTGCAACTGATATTTGTAGAGACATGGATATTTTGAATTCATGTCCCCCGTGGATTGTGTGTGATGACTAGGGTATGTGGTTCTACATGTGAGTGTACCTGTCATCTTAACCATCTGATAAGGGACTATTGCAAACAAATCCTGTAACATCGCCGTCTGTTCCATTATACAACAGCTACAATTTCACATGGCGCCTTTACAAATGTGTCTCTCACAAGGTATGTTAACGGTTCTGCAGATGTAATTGAGTGAGTGGATGTTTGTGATGTTATTACAGTCTGTATTGCAATTGTTTCAGGTGTGGAGGAGATGTAGGAGGGTGTACATAGCATATACAGGTTTGTGGGGACTGCATTCCTACATATTCCATATATGTGTGTGGGCTCCTTCCCTAATTGAAGACCTATCACTTAGTAGACTGAACTATGGTTGTTACGGGATTATACATTGAGCCATTGTTAATTGGTTTCTATATAGTATGCAGGTGAGGTTGATATTTCCATACCTCCGGAAATACAGCTATATGTAAAGGAATGTTACTAAATGACAGCTGTCTCGTGTATTTCTGTCACAGATATTTGCACTCATTGCAGTTGTGTTGGTGACTGAGCCTCTTTGGCATGGGTTGCCACCTTTCCAAATGGCCATAGTGGGACATTTGCAGGACACACATCGGTGTTTACAAGCTGACACATACCCACGATCACTACACAGGATATAACATACTTTTATCCTGAATACATACTTATTCTTGTAGCACTTTAGCTACTTATCATGTTTCATGTAACGTTTATGTTTTGTAGATACAGGCATAACTATTTAATGCAACTATTACATAATATATGGGACATAATTATGTCCTACAATCTCGGACATTTTCCCTTTTTAATATTTTTTGTCAGGACACAACTGCCCAGGGAGGGGCTGTCCCTCTTAAAGTGGGACAGGTGGTACCGTATGCCTATGGCCAACTATGACCACACCTACCGTACTGCTCTACCTCCGAGATAGCACTAACAGACACATGATACAAACACAAACACACACATTACAGTCCCACGGAAACGCACATGGCACCCTCAACACACACATACACAGACTACAGCAATCACAAACACAGTTGAACACAGTACCTACGTGGACAGCAACACCAGCAGCGATAACTAAATGTCCCTTAATATCGTGATAATATTACACGTGGTTCCAGTGTTCTGGTACTGTGTTCTCTTGGTCTTTAAGCCTCGTGATTACGCGTGTCAGTATGTGACACATTCCATAGTTGGCAGTATCCTATTTATTTCTACCTCCATGGTTGTGTACATGTCGTTGACCTATCTATATATTTGCTGATATAGCTGAATCAGTATATATCAACATATATCTGTCTATCTCCCTTTCTATCTCTATTATATATATGTATATATGTATATATATATATATATATATATATATATATATATATATATATATATATATATATATAAGAGAGAGAGTGAGAGGGAGAATACACCTTTCATTGTGTACATGTCGGAGTATACTGTTTCCTGGACTCCGCACATTTGTGTTTGAACCTGTCACATTACACACCTGCCGTTGGTACATCTTGGGTAGCTTAGTGTTAGGTGATTGTGTACATGATTGTGTGTTCTACTCCTGGCAGTGGTCATTTTACCCTTCAGAGCAAGCACTATTAGTACAGGGGTGAATAATGCTAGTTTCACCTGTTCTGGACATCATTGACTGTGATCTGCGCGATATTCAGAGAAGCTTAGCCCTGTTTCACGCATATCCATATGGTCATGTTTAAATGACGCTTACCAGCACTGGGCAACGCATATTCCCGCTAACATATGCTAAACATGATCTGATGACCTGCATCCACCATCCATTATTCGTGCCTTCGGGATTACATAACGTCCCTTGCAGGACGTGGTACCGGGAACATGCACGACAGTCAGTGCATTTACCACTTGGGCATCTGGGATTTGTACACGTGTTATGGCATTTAGTATGTGGACTGTACTATGACTGTTTCTCCATACTGCAATTAAATGGGTAACTCAGTTAGTTTACATATGGATAGGACCTATTAATGGTATGTCCAAGTGATGTTTAATGGATGTGCCCCAGCATTGGGAATGTATGTCACAGTGAGCCACACACTATAATGTGCTACACCTTCACACGACCATAGGTGGAGCATGCTGGGGTGACAGATACCTGTCATGAGTACACCCAATGCTTTGCCACTACATCCATGATTACATTGTATGGAGCCCCTCATTTACACACCAGGGAATCCATGCAGAGTGTATGGGGAACAGTGATTACACACATGGATCCCGCAATTGGCTCTGCTCCACTGAGGGTCAGTTGGTTACTCAATGTGGTGGCGACAGCAGACACTGTTTGTCTGGATTGATGAATGGCCTCTGACAATCGGGTGAGTACATACCGATGTACCTAGGAACCTATACATACAGTACCAACATATGCTGATAGGTGCGTGTACTATTCAGGTGTTGACATTCCTTGTTCCAATAGCTGTTCTGTGTGCAATGGTTGAGGGCTGCCTATGTATTATTCACACAGTAGGCCACCTATACATTACAATTTACAGGTGGTCCTGTGTGTGTGTGCCATCCATTTTAATGTGTGTGCAGGTGGGGAGGTGTGTCAGTCCGTAGGGGCCTACACTGTCAGAGTATGTGCTATACGTTCCCTCTTTGCCAAGGAGTAGGCATATTGGGCATGCCTCCGTCTGCCTACTGGGGCTGGCACAGGGTGTTCGTGGTCTGAATCCCTCTTTGCCTGTGATGGCCTTGGCAATTGCGGTGGACTGTGAGGGCTTTCACCATTATATCCCTGCTGCAGGTGTTTCCGCAGGATCATATTATGTAGCATGGCACATACTATGAAGATGTGGGCACACGTGCCTGGAGAGTACTGTAAGGCTCCACCAGATATGTTCAAGCAATGGAACCATGATTTCAGCATCCCAAACACATGCTCTATGATGATTCTGGTTTGTGCGTGTGCCTCATTATGGTGTTCTTGCATGGGTGTGTGTGCATTTCTGATGGGAGTCATCATCCACGGCTCCAGTGCATAGCCAGCATCCCCCACAAGGTGGCCATGTGGGATGTCCCCCCTGACAAATACCTGATACAGCTGTGAGGCAAGCCAGATGTGGGAGTCATGGTAGCTTTCAGGGCTGCCGGCACACACATCCATGATAATGCCCTGGGCATTGCACATGACCTGGCAGTTGATGGAGTGGTATCCCTTGCGGTTTATGTAGCACCTACCATGCTCACCGGGTGGTGACTTGATATGTATGTGCGTGCAGTCTATCGCACCCAGTACCTCTGGGTAGTGTGCCACATGGTGGAAGAGACGCATATTGCTGGCCAACTCCTCCTGAGTTCGGGGGAAGTATATATGTTCATTGGCATGTGGTAACATGGCATCCAGGAACTGGTGTAGTACCCTGGATGCTGATGCCTGTGAGATCCCCATTATATCTCCAGTTGGCCTTTGAAAGGTACCTGTGGCTAGTATTCGCAAGCTTACACATACCTTCGTATCCACTGGGATGGGTTCTCCTCTGTTGTTTCTGGATCTCAGGCGTGGCCAGCGCAGCTCAACTATTTGCTGTAAGATGTCCCTGTCCACCCTGTAACACTCTACTATCTCCAGATCATGTAGCCCCTGGTAGGTTACCCTGGGTCTGAACACTCTTTTCCTCCTCTGGGGCCTGCGGTGATTGTCAGCATCATCCTCCACAACACCTTCAGTCACTAACACATGGTGATGAATCACAACTATGGCAGCTCCCAACATGTACATTGTAAAAGTTTCCCGTATGTTTGCACCAATGGTGCAGTATTTGGGAATACACAGGTGTGTGTGAGGTGCTTTCACACTTTATACTATTGTGCTGTGAACACTGATGATGTCATAGGGTGTGTATGTACGATCGTAGCTACAGGGTATCTTATGTGTTTTACCACAGGAACTACTATTGTGGTGCCTTTGGTGTTGAATTACATTTGGCTGCCGTGGATTACATCTTGCCCTTCCCTTTACATTTCTTCATGTTTCACCTCCCATTTTCTGGCATGCATCCAGCAGCCTGCTTTCATTTGTACTTTCCTAAACCTGGCTTATCATGTGTAATGTGTTCTATGGCCAGTTTACTGCAGGTTTGCTTTGCTCTGCTATGACAGTTCTCTTTTCTTTGCAATCTGACACCTCCCCTATCCTGTTTTGCAGGTTTCTGCGAGCAGACTTGTCAGCTGCCGTCGATTGCCTGCTGTGAGTTAATAGGTGTTAATTGCTCAGTTGTAATCCAATTACCCTACTGTGGCATTCCCTTATTTTCTTCCCCTGACCTTCCTGTTTGAGATATGGTGCGCGGTGTGTGCGTCCGCTTACCGGGTTTTGGGCACGTTTTCATCCCCGTACACATGTGCTTTCGGGTACCATATGTGCTCTCAGCTAAACAATGCTATACCTACCTCCCCACCCCTGTCCTGCAGCTTTGCTTAGCAATGGCCAGGCTGGATTTGCATTGCTCCAATGTGCTTACAGTTACGGTGGCACACCCCACTGCTGATGTCATATATACCTCTAAACCACTCCTCGGTGTTGTAGCGCTGTGCCGTATGGTACATCCTTAGTCCGGCGGGATGTTTGCGATTCACTATTACCTGCCTCATTTACATGGCATTGACTACTAATTCCTAGTTACCGCACCGAACACTGTCACAGACCCTTAGCAACCCTTGCAGCTTGGTTGTGGTGTACCATCATACCATTGCGTATTATGGTGAAATCATGATTTGTATTACATTGCGATTTTATGACATTTGTATATATTTTCTTTGTGTTCCCATTTGCGCACACATGCCCTGCGGTTGTACTTTGCATTACTGTGGACATGACATTAAATGTTGTTTTTAGGTGTTGTGCATCTTTTCTTATGCCATTGGCTGTATATTTAGCCATTGGCATATGTTAACTTTGTCATACATGAGTCTGGTCCACTTTCATAGCTCCGATGTTCTGTTTGGAAAAATGTAAACCATGTTTTTTGGTTTACATTTCTGTGGGCTTACGCTACGCCTGCACCACTTCATGAATCACTATGTACCTTCATTTGCATGGTATGGCACTGCACATGGGGTGATTAGCATACCTAAGCCGAGGGCTGCGCAGATCTGGTGTACGCCGGTAGTGCACGTGGAATTGGATCATACCTGAATCGCTCTGCGGCCATATTTGATGTTATACTGCCTACGCTACGCCTGCACCTGGCGCAAGCTTCATGAATCCCGGGGAACTTTTTTTGGATAAAACATGGACAAAGAATTGAGGCATACAAAAACGTACTACTAGACAGTTCACTGTAAGAGCAACTTAAAATATTTAAGCAGAATTTAAATAAAAGCCTTTTTTCTTTCCATTTGATGAGAAGCTTGTATGTCACAAATCTCAGAGTCTTGAACAAAAGAGCCTGGGTAGATGTAGCTCTGTGCCAAATATACCAACATTAATAGCCAGGAATCCATTCAACTAAAGACAATACTGGAGTTCAAGTCATGTGGTTAGCATTTCAGAAGCTTTTAGCTTAATATCTTAGCTTAATGTCTCAATGGGGGTAGGGCAGACTGAAAGAACAGGGGAAAACCCAGTAGCAAGCTAAACAGAAAGACACTGGAACACAACTTTAAGCAGATATATACTGTTATAAAAAGTACCGAAGCACAAAACCTAGAGCAGAATTCACAATACTGCCACTACTACAATCCCACCTCAGACTAAGCTCAGACTAAGGTACCATACTATGAAGAAATTTGCCAGTAACTCTGTAATAATTGACTACATGAAGCTCAAATCTAGCAGTAGATGACAGTCCTGCCACAACTGTGAAAGAAGCTGCAGGACTGATTGAGGCCTCAAACTGGGTTCAAAATATAAAAAGCTATATTTTAGATATAATTCTACTTATGGAAATATATGTGCAGTATAACGAATAAATAATACTAAAATCTTGCAATAATGCACAATCTTTTCACAACTGCAAATTAAGCTACATGACTAAGGTCTCAGAAAAAAGTGAAAAAATTAAAACAGATACTTTTTTGCAAATAGGAAAACAGCAATAGCAATCTAAATAGAAAGGCACTGGAATGCAACTTTAAGCAGGTAACTACAACTATAAAAGTACTTAAGCAAATATCCTGGATCAAAATGCACAATACTGCCACCATTGCAATCCCACCTCAGACTAAGGTACCAGACTATGCAGAAATTTACCGGTAACTCTTTAATAAATCACTACATGATGCTCAAATCGTACAGTAGATCACAGTCCTGTCACAAAAATGAACACAGACTGGGTTCAAAAACAAAAAGTTATCTTTTACAAGTAATTCTACTTATGAAAACAGAAGTGTGGCATAATGTGTAAACAATGCTAAAAATCTCGCAGTAGTACACAGTTATGCTAAAATCTCACAGTAATATACAATCATTACACAAATGCAAATGAAACTGCAAGACTCAGGTCCCAGAACACAATAAAAAATATAAATTTCTTTGGCTAAAACATGGATAAAAAATAGAGAAGTACAAAAAAAGTATCGTCACACCACTATAAGTGCAATTTAAAATATTTAAGCAGAATTTAAATAAAATATATTTTCTTTCCATTTGACAAAAAGCTTATAGATTACACCTCTCATGGTCTTGAACAAAATATTTATTTCTGTTTTCTATTGACATTGACATTCTCTGTTACGCTTTCCATTTACTTTTATTTTATTATCATTACTGAGTTTTCATTGGAATTTAAAAAAATCAACTACTTGGTGTAAAGAATGCTATTCAAAACTTAAATTACAAACAGCAGAAATATGATGCTTTTAGGCATTATTTTCTTTTAGTGATTTACTCATTGTGAAATTGCTGTTATGGATTTGTTTTGTATTAGATGTGATGTGACTACTAAAAGAGGCAAGACACTAGACAAAGCTGTCTCTGACTTATAATGGATATCCTTTAATTTAGTATGGCGCTTTTGGAGAGAAATTTAAAATTCCTTTCTTCTAAGGTTTATTTGGGTCATGTTTACCAGAATTGTTTCTTTACAGTGTTGTCTCCTGTCATGTTTCTTAAAGAACAGCAACACAAGGGACAATATAAATTAAACCACTTGGCTAAAGCTTTAATTGTTTAAGCTGCATCTTTTCTCTTCTAGTCATTTTAGTTCTCAGATACAACTTCTAAAGTGGCAGTTACACCAGTAATGCATGGCAATTTTCAGATTATAGCTTAAGAGTTGTATTATTTTATACAAATATTTAAAGATGTGTGTGTATTTCACCAAAAGACCGAATAACAGTGCAAAATATCACAGTAAAACATTATAACATTTAACACCTCATTTTTTTCCAAAGCCCATTTATGAGTGAATGTTTCTACTAAGGTTTTTGCAGCACAAGTCATGAGCAGTTATTTATTACACACTTGAGGTGCCCCTGCAGTGATAATAGCTGAGCAATCTTTCCTGTCATGCAGAACTACTAAAACTGAGTCTGAAATGTGAAAGTAAATTGAAGTTTTAATACAGTAGATGTATTATAACATAGCTGCATATATACTATAATTAATTATCTGTGAAATGATTTGAAAAGTAGGTGCTTTGGAACCAGTACACTTACAAAGCACTGAACTGTAATAGAAGCATAGCAGACTATGAGTTTTTTGATGTGCAGTCAGGTAATGTTTGAGAAGCTTGAATTTATTGGCATTTCCACAAGACCAACCAATAATGAAACATTATAAAAGTATTAATTAACTCTCATGATGAGGATCTTGAAATCATTGAAATCCATTTCTCAAACTTATGACAAACTGGTTACAATCAGCAGTCCCATCATATCCTATATATGAATAATATTTCTTTATTTCTTTATTTATTGATCGACATTTGGTAACCGGGAAAGTCCACTGGGTGAGAGAGCAATTTTCAGTGGATACCCAGGGAGAACAGCTCTAAAAACAATTACAAAAGTATATATAACAACATATAAATGGCATTAACAAAGTGTAGAGCAAGAATCAAACATTTATGTAAAAGACAGCTCCAAATACAATTATAATAGCATCATATAAACAATATTAACAAAGTCATTTCCAGTGGGATTTTGTCATGAAGTAAAAACATGAAACAGTAGTTATAGTTTCTCTATTAGGCTAGCACTGCAGTCAAATGAGTGGATGTGGGATAATATTTAGAGCAAGAACAAAAACAGATGTAATAAAAAGAGGTGTAAAGATGTTAAGGAGGACTAAATGTTAAGTACAAGTGAGAGAGTACTTTACTTAAGATGGCTTAGGCTGGTGGTTACAGGAACATATTTGAGTATTGAGGTAATGAGACTTAAGCGAGATTTTGAATGCTTTTATGGAATCTATTTGGGTAATAGAGGAAGGCAGAGCATTCCAAAGTTTGGCAATGGAGAAGGAATAAAGGCTTTGTCCAGCTCGCTTGTTGGGTTTAGATATGCTTAGGAGATGTTTTGTTTGAGGACCTAAGGTTTCTGTTTGGAATATATGTTTGTAGCATAGGCTGAAGAGAGGGGTAGTAATTAGGTTTATATAGCAATTTGTGAGTGACAGTTACTTGTGAGTACTGTGTATAGTGGGAGAAATCTAGCCATTTTAAAGTTTTTATAGCCTGGCAATGATGGGTCTGAGATGGCATGTTGCTAGCAAATTGTGCTATTTTGTAATAGCAAAATTGTAATTTATTTCTGTGAGATGCATGTAGGTTAGTGGAAATAGGGCTACAATAGAGGAGGGGAGGGAGGAGTCGACTGTTGGCCAGTTTTAACTTGGTGGGCATATTCAAAATAAAGTTTATGCCTATAGAGTTTACCAAGTTTTAATTTTTTTTATTGTGTTGCTGTTGTGATTTTCAATTTAATTATCATATTTTCCTTTCACACAGAAGCACATTAAAATTAGATAGTGCTTATATATATTTTTGTTTGTTTTCTTTTTGTACTTTGGCAGTTTAAAACTGATTGCCAAATGTAATAATGGGTTTTTGTTTCTCATTTTGAAGTTTTGAAACAGCAGCATTTTTAGAAATTGAGTTCTGTGAAAGATATTCCACTATCTTAACTTCATGTTATGAATGCTGGGACCAGAAATGCTGGACGGGTGAGACAGATGATGGACCTGTACCAGGTGACATGCCAGATGGTTCAGGATTCCTAGAAGCATATGCCACCTTTTAATGGTAGAACAACTTATTGTTTATAGGCTATCATTAAGCAATCACAGTTATTTATAGACTGTTTCTAAAATGCCAAACTATTTCTTATTATGTTAGCTGTAAGTTGACCATAAGCATTTGCATTGGTTTGATAATAGTTCATATTTTGTGAGACTATTTTTAAGTTAGAAGTAAGTAGGTAGGCTTTCACATTAATATCTTTTTTATGATGTTTCTGTGTAATGAAAACACAAAACATTTGTAAAAAGCATGTCTGTTCAAACTGCAGCCTTAGAACTTTGTGTCACTTAAAATAAAACAATAGTTTGACATCTTACATTGTCACTAAGTTGTCACAGTCAGGATTAGTTAGGGACAGCACATGCACCAAATTGGTGTGTTGCTCAGAGCACCAAACTCCCTTACTGCTTTGGGCAGAACAATGGATCTGGAAGGTGACTTGGGTTTAATTGATAAACCTGTTCCATGCAGAGTTGCAATTTTTTGTTGGGTCACCTATCCCTTTAAGGTAGGCTGTGGAGTGTATTGTAATGTTATGTGCATTACATGATGTACTCTGGATACTTAGTTGAACAGTTGGTAGGGCATAACAATAAGGTCATTTGCAGTGGCCTGGATGATGCTATACGAGGATGTCCTACTCTCCATTCTTCTCAATCTGAGGTCACTTATATAAAGGATTTCCCATTGGGGTGATCCCACTCTTTGAGGGCTCACCAAAGAAGTGAGGTACCAAAGAAGTCAAAACATAAGGATGAGTTGGTCCTCTTGGAAAGGTTTGATCTCAGACTCCTATAGCAGCAAGCAAAAAAAAAAAAAAAAAAAAAATATATATATATATATATATATATATATATATATATATATGTATATATATATACATATATATATATATATATATATATATATATATATATATATATGTGTGTGTGTGTGTGTGTGTGTGTGTCATGATAAAGCAAGAGGGAAGGTAGAAACATGGTTTTTCATTGAAAAAATATTTCTACAATTGCTGATTCATTGATGTAAACCTGTTACCTCATGGTTTTTCAACATAATAGCACTGTTAAGCTTGAGATAACCAAACTGTGGGGTTTGGAATTTTCTTCTATTATAGGTTCATAGGTTCATAGGTTCATACTAGGCTATCTGCCCTGGGGCAATTATAAGCCTAGCCCGATTCTGTATGGCTTACGCCACCCCTTGATTTGAGTATACTGTGCCCTTTTTAAGGTTTAGTTTACTGTGCCTCTGTCTAATAGTGACATGGGAGTAATCCCTGGGACAAACCTACGATCCCCCAACCACCTATCGAGATTCTTCTTGAAGAGATTCAGTGAGGTGCTCTGCCTCACATGAACTGGAATTCTATTCCAGAGCGAAGGGAGCCTCTGGGTTATGAACCTGTCCCTCCAGCAAGTTCTATTTATTTCTGTGCTGAGGTTCAAGTCCTTCGAGCATGTGGCTCTAAGGGATTTAGATTTACTGAGGTGGAGCATATCCATTAATTCTGGATTTGACATAGCTTTGTATGTCAGGCATAGATCGCCTCGAAGTAGGCGGTATGCAAATGAGTAGAGCTGTAGTTTTTTTAACCGAGCAGCATATGGCATCTGTTTGAGACCCTTGATCCTCTTGGTGAGATACTTTTGGGGTCTTTCTAATTGCTGTAGGTGTCGGGTAAGGTGCATCCCAAAAGGGGCATTGTATTCTATGATGGGCCTGATGAGGGATGAATAAAGGGGCACGATTACCTCTCTTGATTTAGATGTGAAACCCTTCGTGATGAGGTGGGCTATGTAGAAGGTCTTTCTAACCACTTTGGCAATGTGGTTTTCAAAGGAGAGATTGTTATCAACTTGGGTCCCCAGGTCCCTAATAACTTTCTCTGTACTTAATGGGTTTCCACCTATGTGGTAATTTGTGGGCACATTGTTTCTGCCAAAAGGTATGACTATACATTTTTTGGCATTTAGCTTTAAACCATGGCGCTGGCACCAGTTATCTGTCTCTGTGAGACCTTTTTGAAGGATGTTTGTGTCAGCTAGAGAGTTGATTATGGCGCCCAGTTTGCAGTCGTCTGCGAACTTGGTGAGCTATAGTCCTCTCACGTTTGTCTGTACTTCGGAAAAGTATATACCGAACAAGAGTGGTCCCAGGACAGAACCCTGTGGAATGCCATTTGTGACTGGTTTCGAGTCTGACATGGCTCCAGCAACTCTCACTCTGAGGGTTCTGTCTTTGAGCCAGTTTGCGACCCATCTTGTGCATAGGGGTTTATATTTAAGCTGGATAGCTTATCTATGATGCCCGAGTGGGGTATTGTGTCAAATGCCTTTGCAAGGTCCAGATAGGCTGTGTGAACTACCTTCCCTTCATCTATGGCTTTGGTGACTGTTTCGAAGAAGTCAACCAGGTTCAAAAGGCAGGATCTGCCCTTGACAAAGCCGAACTGGGTAGGATCTAGTGTCTGTAGGTCCCCAATGTCTTTGTTTATGAGCTCCATGATGACCGTCTCCATAGCCTTGCAGACTAAGCTAGTCAGGCTTATGGGGCGATAGTTTTCAGGGTCCGTAGAGGCTCCACCTTTGTGGAGTGGGACTACTGTTGCTGTACGCCATTCTGTGGGCACATATCCTGTAGTGAGGCTGAGATTGTATAGCTGTTTTATTTGAGGGATTAGTTCCTCTTGGAGTTCATGTAGGACGCAACCTGGGATGCCATCTGGTCCCATGGAAGCAGTGTTTTTTGCTTTGGAGAGGGCAGCCTTCACCTGAGCATCTGAGATGTTTGGGAGGCAGCCCTCTGCCGGGATAGATACTTGCTCTTTTGGGGGGGAAGGGGTGGAGAAGTTTGCACTGAACCTGTCTGCCAGGATATTGGCGATGTCTGTGGGTTCAGTGTATTTTTTGTCATTTAGAATCAACTCAGAACAAGTCTGGGAGTTGCATCCCAGGTTTCTAACATAACTGAAAAAATACTTATGATTGTCTTTGGTGTACTGTGCAATTTTTCTCTCGAAGCTGGCCTTAGAGGATTTTATGAGGGATCGTAATTTTTTGCTAGTACTGATCAGAGATGCCTTCCCTATTAGGGATTTTGCTCTATCATGTAGTAGCTTCCTCCTTCTGTTGTACAGTTTATTTATGGCAGGGGTCCAGCAGACTGGACGCCTGCCTTTGGATGATTGTGTCTTGGTTTTGTTTGGGATAGCATGATCCATGCATTCCTGGAGATGTCCGTAGAATGCGTTTATATAGGATTCTGCAGTTTGGGCCGTAGTTTCCACTGGCCTTGGGGCCTTGAAGGATTCCACTTCAGTTTTGAGAAGTGAGAAGTTCGCTTTTGAGAAGTTTTTCACTGTGGTTTTCTGGGCTGGGGGTGGGGTTGGGATGTGGACATCCAGTGAAATTAATTTATGGTCTGATCTTACCAATGAGGGATACACTTCTGGTGTGGAGCATAGAGTCCCCATGTTGGTAATGATCAGGTCTAGTATGTTGTCCTCTCTTGTGGGAGTGGTGACTAGTTGTTCCATAGCATTTGAGTTTATAATTTCCAGGAAGCTTTGGGCTAAGGTGCTGGGGCTTGAGTAGTGCTCCCAGTCAATGTTTGGGTAGTTGAAGTCGCCCAATATAATGGTGTTCGGAGAGATCTTCATGTTCTCCAATGTTTTCAGGAAAGCCGAGTGGGATTCCTGACTTTGAGAGGGTGGTCTGTAGGATGCTATAAACTGAAAAGCAGTCTTGCCCACTGTTAGTTGCACATGGATGGTCTCCGATACGCCGTGCAATGCCACTAACCTGGAGGTGTGGATATCCTTGATAAATATGGAAACTCCCCTCCTTTTGTGGTTCGGTCCGGGTTTTGGGGCCGAAAAGCTTGATATGAGGTATAGCCTGGTAGTGCTGGGGTGCTCTCTGGAGCCTTGAACCAGGTTTCTGTCACTGCACAGATATCGATGTTCTCCATACTGAGGAGAGCTTCGAGTGCATGCATCTTGAGGTTAAGACTTCTGGCGTTTAGCAGCATTACCCTTAGTTTCTTGTTCCTTGTGCTGTCTATGGGGGTGGTTTGACTTTTGAGCCTTGCCTAAAAAAGGCACTATGGGGGTGGCAAGAGCCTTTGCCAATATCTGAAAGCCCAGTGGTGACAGGTGCAAGCCGCCCCTAGCGAAGCAACGTGGCTTGTCGAGCATGTCATCCCAGGCTGACAGACACTGGATCCCCTTTGAATGACACCAAAATTTTAGCCAATTGTTAAAATCGATCATTTTGTCTTTGTACTGTGGCATCATTCTAGGTGAGGGTAAGATGCTGCTCAAGGTCAGCGTCATACCAGCCTGGGCTACATGATCAGAGAGGTCCTCTATGTCTCTTTTCATGTAGTCCAGGGAGGTACGTCTCAGGTCATTCACACCAGCATGTACAATGACTGAGTCATATTTGTATTTGCTTTGGAGTGACCTGAGTGCTTGCGTTATGTGGCGGATCCTAGCACCCGACAGGCAGCTCACCGTGACCTTCTCTTTATTCAGCCTGGTGAGTGGGACGTCAGTGTGTCTGACAATAGAGTCACCTATAACAAGAGTATCAGGTGTGTTATTCAGCCTTAAGGGCTGTGGCTGCTTGGCACACTGACTTTGTGGGTTATGTGTTGTGTGTGTTTTGTTTTGAGGTAGCATTTGCTTGGATGTCTGCTTTGGAGGTCTCTGTTGCTTAGGTAGATTTTTATTTAGAGCCTCCGAGTATGTTTTTGTCTATTTATGTGTTTGGTTCGCTGATGTGGTGGGACTATGTGATACTGGAATTGTGTTGTGTGAGGTTACCTTCTCCTCCTGACTGGTTACACCAGTTTTGAGATGAGAGAGCTCTGCCTCCAGTTTGGCTAAATAGTTGCATCTCTCAGATATATTTGAACCTGTTTGGAGGAGGAGAGGGTTGTCCGTGTACATGAGACAGTTGTAGCATTGCCTCAAAATTCCCAGATTCACCAGCTGGACTGGAGAGGAAACCATTCACTGACCTTTGGACATGCTAGAGTAATATAGGGAAACTGAATTTAAGACGGGCCAATAGAGGACAGGGTAATCGTAGAGAGTATAGGAGTAAGTAGTGCTTATGGTTTAATAGTGCTAACTTGTAGGATTACTTAATTGGACCAGTGAAGGGCCTTAAAATGAGAATATGGTGTTTAAATTGAGAGATAGAGCAGTTCTAAGGGAAAAAGTGAAGAGCAGACTTTGTGGAGCCAGGAATAGTTTAAACCCAATTAGGCGGCGCTGCCCGCTGTTGTGCTATGCACAAAAATGCGCAAAACCGCGCAAAAGAGGGTTTTAAGAGAGGAAGATGAAGGCGTTTTGGAATTGACCCAAAATGGCCAATAAAACTACAGTTTCAAGTCAGTAACCACTCCCACAGGGGCAGGCAGGCTGCTCAATGTTTTTCACTGCCACTGATCAACAGAGAGACTTCTCTTTAGCCCAAGCAAAAAATGGCCTCACAGAAACTTACAAACAGTTCAAGAACAGCAAGCCTGTAACTGAACTTTTTTAAATCTCGGAAAAGTGGGAAAAAGCAAGATTTTTTTGTTTTTTTTGTTTTTTCAGAGATAGCAGAGGTTTACAAGTATCAATAAGTTATAACAGTGCAGTAAATGACCCCACACAAAAGTGCTAGGCCAAAGACAGATAAAATGCAAGTTTTGAGAAAAAAACAATTTTAAAAATAAGTGCAAACAGGAAATTCAGTAAACAGCTCTAGGTTGTGCTCTAAATACAGTTACTAATGCAGAAATCAAGTTTAACAAGCCAGAAAATGCTCAAAATAGGCGGCTATGCAGAAAAACTTAGCAAATAAACAGAGGAAAAATACTTAAAATCTCAAAAGTGGCTCCTTTCTTCTCTCAGCATTTTCTCCTCTTGGTGGATGCTTCACCAACAGCCAACAAGCCTGAAAAGACGCCAAAACCACGAGACAACCAGTTTTTAAGAGAGGAAGATGAAGGAGTTTTGGAATTGACCAATTATCTGACAAAGGCTCATCAGTCTTATAGTAAATATATAGAGAGGTATAGGAATATAGGGGTTGTTTGATAGTGAAATTCTCTGCCAAGAATTTTCTTTTGAACTTTTAAGTTAAGTGATAATCAGTGTATTTTTTTCTTAATTTAATTGTAAAATGGTTTTGTATCAAAATAAAATAAATAATATAGAATCATATTTGTTAACTGTACCTACCTGTTTCATTTCAAGTGTCTTGCAAGTAAAAAGACAACATAGAAAATGTAAAACTTGAAACATATTTCTGATAAGAAAATGTAAATTTCCCTTAATATTTAAGCATTTGCACATTTTCCACATGCATGTTTCAGACATTAATAGTATTCTTCCCTTTGGAAGGAATATGACTTCACATCATTAAGTGCTGTATATAATTATTAGTAATTTCTAAATATTTAAGCCTGCATTTACTTTTTGTATAGTTTTAAATGCCTACATCCAAAAGCCACAAATGTGCCTTTTCAGAGGCATCCTGTGAGCACTGCTTTACTAAATGATTTCCTAAGAGTCATAGAGTAAAAGCAGAGATTCAGTAAATCAAAGTAAGCCTCTAAGATAAAGCATATTAGCAGTTTACAGTCTGAACCCTGTTTCTTGTACTTCTAGATGTTTTAAAATACATCAGAAATTTAATTTTAACTTTAATAATTTTCAGTTTTAAGAATTACTTTTAAACATGTAACCTATGGGAGTCCACTATATGCAGTGTTGTACTATCTTTGTACAATTCCATCATGGAAGGTAATTTAACACACAGGCTGCAAAAGTCTTCAAATAGCTATTCGATATAATTTTTTCTAACTGAGTGAGTTAATGAACGTGTCTTAGTTCATGATTTAGCCCCATAAAATTAGAATCCTAAAGAATTTTGGAAAAAATATGTATATGCTGAAGATATTTGGAAAATATTTACACATTCCAGCTAAAAGATATACATAAATATATTTCATTTTATTAATACAGGGTTGATAAATTTAGCACTTTTGTCATATTTTTATGCAAAGCTTCTTAACTGTGACAATTATTCAAAATTGAAGCAGAAATGTGCATTTTTTGTTTAAAGCATATTGCCCTTTGGTGGAAATATGATTTTATGTCTCACAAAGAACAACATTTCTCTGGAATTGCCTTCCTCTCCATGTGAATTTAAGTATGTTTTACTTTATTAAAGTGTAACTTGGATGCATGAATGGGGAGCTAAAAGTTAATCCCTGGTTTGGCACCATTTATGGATGTGGGACATATAAATACCTGCTCCACGTTATGTTTATTCATACTTAGTATAAAAAGGGTTTTCGTAGAATGGTAAAAGATTATCTCACCCAGGGTAATACAAGACTTCTGCAAAATACAAGGGCCTTGGAAATAAACTACTAAGGCTAAAAACTCTGTGAGAATGCATGACTTGGCTGCTAATGATCCTTACAATTCAATAGCCTGGTAAGTACCTAAGAACCCACCAGGGATTTCTCATATATGAAAATACCATAATGGCACCAATATCACAATGGGCATCAAGGGTGAGGTAATATATTAAACTACTAGGGATTACTGTTAAAATACCATAATGATATCAGTGGTGCTATTGGGATCAGGGTTAGAGGGATACACTAGACTACCAGGGATTAGTTTTATATGGGAGTGATGTAACAACACCAACATCACAATGAGGATCAGAGGGTTGGGGAACCACTATACTCCAGCAATTAACCAAGGATTAAAGTGCCATAATGACACCAATGGCAGTGCAGGGATCAAAGGGCGGAGGACACACTTCTCCTTCAGGTCATAATAGATATGTACTGTAATGGCACTTCATCTATTATGTCGGGATGATAAGAGGGCAGGTAGGTTAGAGACTGGTACCAGAATTTAGGTATATGTGTATGTATGTGTGCATTCATGTTTTGTGCATTTGTGTGTGTCCGACAGTGGCAGTGGGGGAACAATAGGAGGGGAGGTAGGTTAGCGACTGGTACCAGGACACTGTTATATTTGTGCATGTGTGTGTTCATGCTTTGTGCACTTGTTTATGTCAAGCAGTGACTGTAAGGTGGAATGGCACTGTTTACATTTGCAACAGTTTGCTACCACAACATACAGCTCAGCAATGATCTGTACATTGTGGTAGTAAATGCAATTCAGAGACTTGCAAATTAGCTCATAATTAGGTATTGCTTCATTGTGGCTAACATGTTTCTGAATTGCAAATTGACACATTGGACATTTTAGCAAACGCAATACAGCTCATGCTAGTTCATTTAATGAATACCTGGGTTAGTTTCAAAATCAGAGTTGGCTTTGAAGTTTAAAAAATAATAATTTTTAAGAATATTTAAATTTTAACTCCAGTGAATTCTATGATAAAGATTATTCATTTAAAGTATTTTATTTTGGTGAAGTAAAGTAGTACACATTTATGAACCTGGTCGAATTACTTTGTACAAAATAAATATGATGGCATTTTAAAGACCAGGACATTTTTCTGTGAGTATATGACTTCACGAAAACAATTCCTGAGATTCCAAATTATCATGGCTGTTTGTTTGATTTGCTAAACCACCAAAGTGGCTGTAGCCATTTTTGCAAGATATAGTGACCTCAAAGAAAAACCTCTCAACCCGTTAGTACATGAAATCTCCAGAAAGGCAAACATAGGGACAAATTTTAAATATTGCTCTTATAAATTTAGAAAGTTGCTAGATTAACAGATTTTTACATTTGCATATATTTTTAATGATATAAAGTATGAAACTTAAATGTATGCCATTATTTAGTGACTTCTGTCAGCAGTGATTTCTCAGAAAACCAAGAATTTTAAAAGAAACAAACTAAAAATATGAGGAAAAAATCTGGGCAGTCTGTGAAAATCTGGATAGTTGAGAGAGGTTCACAGAGGTGATGCCATTTAAGTGGTCATAGGGCTGTTCCTTCCCTAGCAGGTTTAGGAGATCAAGTCCTTCTCTAAGAGGAAAAAAGTTTAAAAAATAAATAATATTTTGAACTTATTTATTTATTTTATTTATGTGACATTTGTTTACCGGTGTGGTCTGACTAGGTCTACAGAACCCGTTTTCAGCAGAGGCCCGGGGAGAAAAGCTCCACATACAGTACAATACAAATACAGTATAATCCATTACATTAAAGATTACATTAGAAATATTATACAAAAAATAAGTTGTAAGAACAAACTGCTACAAGATGTAATACATTACTACACATCTAGACAGTTCTATACAGTTAAAACACTACAGACAATAATAGTCACTCATCATACATGATGAGGAAATAGCAGCCAGAAAGTTAGTGATGCAGACATATAGCGAGAGAGAGTTAAGAAGAATAGAAGCAATAAAGCCTGAGCAGAAGCTTAAGGATATGGTATAGAGGCAGAGAATGAGTTAGAAGAGCCTTAGGATCTTGCAGTCTGTGAGGGATTGAAATGTGAGAGAAGAGGAAGACCTGAGCATTAGGCAGGCTTTATGCAGGAGCAGAGCCATGTATTTTTGAGATGACTTTTTAAAGAGGCTTTGAAATGAGTTAGGCCAGGCATAAACCTGGTAGCTAGAGGTAGTGAATTCCAATGTATAGAGATGGAGTATGCACATAAACGTCCTTTTACTGACTATCTGCCTCACACTTTAAATGTCCACAGTGTTGGTGTTCATAAGACTAATTTATATCTGATATTGTTTTTTCTATTAAAGAAACTAAATTTCACTGAAGCATAATCTGCAAATTGCCAGATTATATAGCATTATGAAAATGACTCCATGTGGCACCAACATTTTTATGTATAACCATGAACAGATTCCATTTGTAGTATGTGGTATTCACCAGTTCTATATTACCAGACCTTGTGATGCTTATTCCTTTATTTGTGAAGGCATGTGCGCTGGATTAATGAAGCACTTACTAATACGGGTGTATTTCTTTAAAAAGTTCCTAGCTTCCAACGCACTTACTAGGCTGTTGATCTCTGAAGACCTTTAGAAACTTAGCACTGCATTTCCAAGTAGTTTTTCGTCCTTGTAATTAAATTATGCATAACACAGAGTAGGGCAGAACGCTTACATATTACTCCTATTCATAAGGGACAATTGTACTAAACCGTGGATGAATTTGTGGTTTTCCATCCGTTTGTTTAGATTATGTTTGAGCAAAATAAGGGAAGTAGTTTGGCTTATGTGGAGATTAAAGATTATTCCAAGCAGTGTTATTCTATGTGATACATAACTGTTGCTTCAACAGTTTCTATTTATGCTGCAGAAGAGATTAAGATCTTTTCACTGGTTGTATATTTCACTATTAGACTTGTGGATATGCTATAGAATAGAGGAGATAGGGTCTGCTGAGGCTCTGTATGCAGGGAAGAGATCACTCCTCCATGGCCAGTATGATATTGAGAATTGATACTGGGCTTTGACATGGCTGAAAGAATTTTTATGATTTAGGCCCTTGATTTCCTGGTGAAAAAGCATTGTGATCATCCAAGTTGTGTTTAACATGTTTGGACAGGTACATACCAAAGGTAGGATTATACTCAGTGATCAGCCTAATAAGTTCCAAGTATATTAGAATGATCATGACCCTGGACCTAGATGCCATACCCTTACTAATAGGCTGCTCAATGAAAAAGGGCTTTCTTATAATAGTGGATACATGTTGATCAAAGAACAGATTGTTGTCCATATCAGTTTCCAGGTCTCTAACTACTGAATCAGTTTTAAGAGGTGAGTCATTGATGTGATAGCTAAGGAGGAAGTTAGATTTGTCAAAGGAGACTATTATAAATTATTTAGTATTTAGTTTTAGTCCATAATTATTGTTTGGGAAGGGTTTCTTGAAGGATCTTGGTGTCCCCTAGAGAATTTAAGATGGTATAGAGTTTACAGTCATTTGCAAACTTCATCAGCCACAAACACTTTACATTACAGTTTTGACTTCCAATAACTAAATGCTAAAGAAGAGTGGCCCAAAAACTGAACCCTTGAATATACACTAGTGAAAGGTCCTTTGGAGGAAGTACACTCATCCACCCTAATTTTCTTGTTTCTGTCTGTGACCCAATTTGCTATCCGATGAGTTATGTAAGGATTAACATTTAACTGGGAGTTACTGTAGTGATGGTGCTGAACAACCTTGCAAGGTTGAGATAGATGGTGTGCACTGATTTTTCCTCATCCACTATTTCATTGACCTTCTCAAAAAAGTCAACCAGGTTAAGCAGGCAGAATCTGCCCTTGACAAAGCAAAATTGGCTTGGACCAAGAGTTTTTAAGTTATCAGCATCCTTATTAATTATTTCCATAATGAACCACAAGGTAGGCTTGCAGATGAAGCTGGTCAGACGTATGGGTCATTCATTATCCAGGTCCGTTGATGCCCCTACAGGGAGATGACTTTTGCTGTCTCCCATTCATCTGGCACAAAGCCTGTTTGGAGATATCTCTCTCTCTCTCTCTATATATATATATATATATATATATATATATATATATATATAAATATATATATATATATGTGTATATATATATATATATATATATATATATATATATATATATATATATATATATATATATATATTGAATAGCCTCTGTAGGGGTTTGACAGGTCATGTTTCAGATGGGTCAGTAGGCAGCCTGCTATGCTTTCCAGCCTCATGGAAGCAGTGTTCTTGTCCTTGGAAAGAGTGCTTTAAGGACTTATTCTTGGAAATTTTGGGAGGTGTAGATGTGGTTATGTGATCTAGAAATGTAGAGGGAGAAGAGAGGGGGTGAAATTAAAGCTAAGTGTACCCACTAGCAGACTGGCTATGTCCTCAGGTTCTGAGTATGTTATATCATTTACTATTAGCTCTGTGTAGTGCTAGACATTATTTCTTTGGTTTCTAATACAGTTATAGCAGGGTTTAAGACTGTCTTCTGCTTGGGTTTCTATTTTTATCTCATATGTATCTTTGTTTGATATGATCGGGGACTTCCTTGTTAAGTTTAGTTAGATTATTTTTGACATCATGATATTTATATTTATTATTTTGTGTAATTAGTTTTTTTGAGCCTTTTTTTAAATTAAGGTTCCCTTAGAGAGGTTTATTTTTTAAATTTGGCATTGTATTTGATTGAATATTGATGTATCTGAGAAATACTTATGGGTTCAAACTTATAAAAAATGTGACTGATTTAGGGTTTGATTTGATGAAAGAAGACATTACAACTGGTGTTTCCCCTTGTTGGGGTGCAGACAAGCTGGTCCAGAGAATGTGTACTTATAAAATCAAGAAATCTCTGGGCATACATGTTGGGGGATGGATAAATGTCACAAATCCCGTAGGAGAATGGTGTTTGTCCAAATGC
Source organism: Protopterus annectens (assembly GCF_019279795.1). Lineage (NCBI taxonomy): Eukaryota > Metazoa > Chordata > Ceratodontiformes > Protopteridae > Protopterus > Protopterus annectens. The sequence continues at coordinate 1,548,279,389 of NC_056728.1, forward strand.
AAAGAGACTCCATACTAATCAGGTAGGAGGTACGGGCGAAGGGAGACATAGAGAGGGTGCTATAGTTATCAATGATGAAAATAAAAATAGGATAAGCCATGAGTGGCGTAATATAATCCAGTGTTAGTGACAAAAGTATGGAGAACAAAAACCAGCTAATAACAAATGTAATAGATTCTAATTAAACACCAAATCATCAGCCATTGAAAGGTTTCCTTGATTCGTGTTTATTAGGATGGACACTTCCATCAATTAGCAGAATTCGTCAGATCAGTAATTTAACCACATTAAAACAGGATCCTATTTAAATAGTTCAACAAGGGGGCATGGGAGTAGATGAGATTTTAGGAGGTTAATCAGCTTGATCCTTGTAATTAGCTCTAGGATTGGGAGGTATGAAAACTTGTTTGCATACCAGGGCAATCAGCTTTATCCCTGTAGTTATATTAGGGACTGGATGGTATTAACACCTATTTTGCATAGTAGACCCCCTTAGATGTAATCCTTTATAAGATGATTTCTTCTCCAGTGGTTGACCCTTATCCATTTGTTTTACAAAACTGATTTCCTTTTATTACAGCCATGAACATTTGAAGTATATTTATTTTATCTATTAAACAAGGTTCAAACACAGTAATACAGAGGTTGTCACATAGCTTTTAGGAACTGGAACATAGCAAAATAAGCAGATGAGACTGTTTTTTGGGAACAGAATCTTTTATGTCTCTTGGGTTGAAGTCATGTGGGAAGGCATCATATTTTTTTTTGCAGAGGCCTTCTGTGTTGAGTCTAAATCCCTTAACTCATTACCAGACTCCTGATTACTAAAAGTAGGAAACTTTTAGTGCTAATGGCTTGCACGTATGGGATCTAATGATCAGACTTGGCCTACTTATATAGAGCGTATTAATAAATCTCAAAAAAGTTATGAAATAAGTGATAGTAGTGATGGTAAGATACCCTTTATTAAATACTTGTGCTGAGCTTGTGACTCAAAACTTCTAGCCACAGTGTTAGACTTTGGATATTAATCAAAAATAGTGAGTGACCTTAAATCACCTGCTTTTATTGAACTCATGTGTCAGATCTTTCTGAATATAAGCTATTGTGTTTAAAAGCCCTATGGCTCTGAAAATCTAATCTCCTTGAGACCAAATGAGATAAAACATAAATCTGTTCAACCCACCAGAATAAATAAAATAACTTTTGAGCTGGACTCACTGGAAGGACTCATGCTCAACTTCTTGCTTCATTCGCTACCAATGAAAAATGTATTTAGAGTTAGAGAAGATTGTAGCCATAAAAACAAAATTAGCAAGAACTTAAATAAAAAGCTCAGAATTGAGACCCATGAGAAGATCACAATTATAGCATTAGAGGAAAATTTTGAATTGCTTTTGTTCACTGTATGTGACCTAAATCAGAACTTCATGTAAGAAAAGTCCCAATCAAAAGGCAAAAATATTGTGACAAAATGTTTTAAGAAATCTGCTTGGCCTGGTGTTTTTGTTCTATGTGAGAGACAGACACTTAAATTATCTAGGCTGTACATTTCACATGTTTTTTCATTGGTTCAATTATTTCTTAAGTGATACTTAAATGCACTGTGAATTTCTAGGTCTTCATTTTTTTCTGAAAAGATTTCAAGCCTGCATAAACTAAAAGTCCTGCAGGTGATTCCTTGCCAGGTCCCCCCTTCTTTGATCTGCTTTTTAAACCTGGTGATTTTAAGCTGCCAGCCCTACTGTAAATTGAGCTTAATAAGTTCCTCCCATTCTACACTGCTGTTGATATCTTGAATTATTTATTTTCCTTTCCTTGTGCTTATATTGGAAAAGTGCATTTTGCCTCTCATTGTCTCTTCTACTGATGTACTTGCTCTGAATTCATTGGCTAGCTAGCTGTTGGATAAAGTAGTATATTTCTACACTATAGCAAGCACTTGTATTCATATCAAGAGGTCAGTGAATTTTTCATCTAATACACTGGGAGGTAGCCTGGTCTGTTTATGCTAGAGAAACACATGAAATTTCTTGGCTGGAGGGCTTATTATTCAGCTTAACTTGGTTTTATTGCCTTTATAAATTCTATACAATTGAGTGGCTCTTGGCTCATTTATACAAAACAAAGTAATTTTTTTGAATACCCAGACTACACCTTTATAAGCTGTTTTTAAGTACACTGCTGTATCTGTATCTTTAAATTTGATTGTGGTAACATTTCAAACCTGTTAAGTTTGTTTGTGGTAACATTTCACTCCGGGAACTCCTTTACTGTGCTTTTACACTAAGAAGACTGGGATTATTCATCTAGTGGCAATAGATGTTTACCTTGTCTGTCTGAGCTAGGAAGCACACAAAAGGGCTCTAAGTATTTTTTATACTTTTTTATATACTGTGACTGTACTTGAGCACTTTCAAAAAAATCTGTACTGTCTGCTGTTGCTTTAAGTAGTTAATTTCACTGTATTACATTGTGCCTGTCAGTTTTAGAGCTGTTGTAGGTTGTTTACGTGTGATACTTCACAACCCCTTAGAGCAAGAAATCTGGACAAAGCCATAAATAAAAGTGGGCAAAGGCCAAGCAGCACTGGCCTACATCCACAGCACATACAAATGAATTAAAGCAGCAGCAGCCCCTAGCATTTTTTCTGAGTAGACTCCTTTCCATGGCTGCATTCCAAAGGGTTTTTGAATTCCCAGGAAAAACAAGCACACAGTCTACACAGTTGCTTTATAGCTTGCTGAATAGCTCTTCTACCTGGATTGGTTGATTAGCATGTGATTCAGCTGCTTATGCTGTAATTAGCATGCCTTGATATTTACCTTGTTTGCACGGTTGTGTGCACCTCAACACAGTTCTTACTGAATCTAAAACTCATTGCAGCCATGCACATGGTAGAAAATGACCCTATAGCATACCTCTCAACCTCTTAAAACATGAAATCTGGACAAAGCCATAACTAAAAGTGGGACAAAGGCCCAAAAATAGGGACAATTTTGAAATATCGCTCTTACAAACTTAGAAAGTTGATATAGTAATGGGTTTTGCATTAGCATGAATTTTCTGAAGGGTATGAAGTCTGAAACTCAAATGTCTGCCATTATTTTCTAATGTCAGTCTTTTATGATTTGCCACTAATTTGCCAGAAAACCACAATTTTAAGAAAAATGGACCAAAAGGCAAAAATCTGTACATTCTGTGAAAATCTGTACAGTTGAGAGGTATGTTGTGTGGTCTTGTTACACTTGAGCTCCATACTAACTATTCTACATTAAGAAGGTGTTTTTGTGTACCCTTCTCATAGTTTCATAGTTTCATAGTTTAGTACTAGGCTATCTGCCCTGGGGCATTTGTAAGCCTAGCCATAGTGATGTGGCTTTTGCCACCCCATGAAATGGTACAAAAATGTACAGAATAAATTTAGAATACTGTGCCTCTGTCTAGTAGTGACACAATGAAGGTCCCCTTATATAATAGAATTAGTTTACTGTGCCCATGTCTAGCAGTGACACAGATGTGACCCCCGGGGTAAACTTACGATCTCCCATCCACTCATCAAGATTTTTCTTGAAGAGAGTCAGTGAGGGGCTCTGCCTAATATGAACTGGGATCTTGTTCCAAAGCATGGGAAGCCTCTGGGTTATGAATCTATCCCTCCAGCATGTCCTAGTCATACTTGTGCCAAGGTTTAAGTTTTAGCTCTCGTGGTCCTGATGGATTTGGATTTTTTGAGATGGAGCATGTCCATCAGATCCTGATTGGACATGGCCTTGTACGTCAGACAGAGATCACCTCTGAGCAGGTGGTATGCTACTGAATAGAGCTGAAGTTTCTTTAATCTGGCAGAATAAGACATATGTTGGAGACCCTTGATCCTCTTGGTGAGGTACTTTTGTGGTCTCTCCAGCTGTTGCAAATGCCGGGTGAGGTACATACCAAATGGGGCATTGTACTCAATCATGGGTCTGATGAGGGAGGAGTATAGGGGTACAATGACATCCTTGGATCTGGATGTGAATCCCTTCATGATGAGGTGTGCAAGGTAGAATGTTTTTCTAACCACTTTGGCAACGTGGGTTTCAAATGAGAGGTCACTGTCAACTTGGGTCCCCAGGTCTCTGATTACTTTTTCCGTACTCAGTGGGTTGCTGTCTATGTGATAATTTGTGGGTACTTTGTTTTTCCCAAAGGGGATGACTATACATTTTTTGGCATTTAGTTTAAGGCCGTGACTCCGGCACCAGTTGTCTGTTTCTGTGAGGCCTTTTTGTAGGATGTATGTGTCCGCTGGTGTATCGACTATGGTGCCTAGTTTGCAGTCATCTGCGAACTTTGTCAGCCACAACCCTCCCATGTTTGCTTTAACATCTGAGAAATAAATGCCGAACAAGAGGGGTCCCAGGACAGATCCCTGTGGGACACCACTTGTGACTGGCTTTGAGTCTGACATTGCTCCAGCGATTTTAACTTTATGGGTTCTGTCCTTTAGCCAGTTTGCAACCCATCTAGTGACATAAGGGTTTACGTTTAAGCTGTTGAGCTTATCTATGATGCCTGAGTGGGGTATTGTGTCGAAGGCCTTAGCCAAGTCCAGGTAGGTTGTATGGACTGCTTTGCCCTCATCAATGGCTCTAGTGACTGTTTCTTAAAAGTCAGCCAGGTTCAAAAGGCAGGATCTGCCCTTTACAAAGCTGAACTGGGTGGGGTCAAGTGTCTGTAGGTCCCCTATGTCTCTGTTTATGAGTTCCATAATATGCTGATCTAACCTGTCTGAGTTAGAGATGGCTGGTGGAGGGCATACTGGTGCTTTCCTGATTGGTAGTTGGCTTAAATCTTGTTTCTCTTTGCTCGTATTTAAGCCTCGCATGTGCATGTGCCTTGGAATAGATACACAGAGCTGCTCATCTTTTGGTGGCTTTGCTACTGATTGCTGAGAATTTGCTTTCACCTGGAGCAATCCACTACTGAAAAGTCAAAAATAAGTACTTTTTACACTTCTCTTATATACCCTGACCATACTTTTGCAGTTTTTTAATCTATTTGCTGTTATTTGTGCACGTCATAGCAAAGAAAAAAAAAAAAAAACCTGTATTGTCTGCTGCTGCTTTAAGTAGTTAAATGCACTATATTACAATGTATATGCTAGTTGTAGAGTTGTTGTAGGTAGTTTGTGTGGTCTTGTTAAATTTGGGCTTCAAACCAGATATTCTACATTAAGAAGTTGTTTTTCTGCACCCTTGTGGCAGAAGTGTGCAGTTAGCAGTGCCCTGTAGAGATGCAAAAGCCTAGAACTTCAGTTTATCCCTAAACAGCTGTCAGTGAAAACCTTCCAAGCTTTTCTACTATGTTAAGAACAACTCAGTTGCACACTGAGCAATGTTGCCGTATTGCTCAACCTTAGCCTACACAAAGTATAAACCCTCTTGTAATCTCAGCACTACCAGTCAAATTAACATATTCCCTTCCCCAATAAAGCATTTAGAGCCTGCTATAATGGTTGGGCAGTTTCCAATCATCTCTCTGGTCTACTAGATAGACATGGGCATCCTGAGGCAATGCCGTGATTGCCTAATGTATACTGATAACCACTTATTCCTAAAACAAGCAAATACTTTATGTAAGAGATGCAGTTACACTATGAAATTGGAGGCAAGACTCTCACATAAGGACAAATTGAAAGACAAACAGCACACATACACTTCCCACACTAAATAGGACAAGACACATAAACCCACATATGATGAGGTACTCACTAGTAACTTACCAAAAGATCAGAGGCCTCCCAAATAGAAACCACTTACTCACATAACAATGCAAAAGAACAACCACAACACATAATAACACACATGCCAGTGTCTCAACAGATAAGCCCAGGAGGCATAACACCACAACACATAATGTACAGATCATAGGTAACTCCATTGTGAGACACACGGATGTTCCTCTCACCAGGCTGCATAAGGACGTGGTTACAGTTAGCTGCCTGTCAGCTGCTGCATTCAAGTCACTCAACCACAAGTACTGGTATGACTCATTCATAGTCCATGTGGGGGTGAATGACTTGAGACATACCTCACTGGACTATATGAAGACAGACATGACTGAGCTCACAGATTATGTGTCACAGGCAGATATAAGCCTATCCTTAAGCAGTATTCTAACTTCTCCAAGGATGATACCACAATACAAACAAAAAATAATTGACTTTAGTAATTGGCTTAGCTTCTGGTGTCAGTCCAAGGGGATCGTATATCCGTCAGCCTGGGAAGACATGGTCGACAGGCCATGCTGCTTTGGCAGGTATGGTCTGGACCTGTTTCCTCTAGGCGTTTGGGTACTGGCAAAAGCATTAGCCACTCCTATTGTTCCATTTTCAGGCAGTGTCAAAATAACCAACCTCTCAACATAGAAGATCGTCTAGATAAACTCAAGGTACTGTTGCTTAATGCTAGGAGTCTAAACAAGAAATCACACTCCCTGAAAGCACTCATCACTTTGGAAGATGCTAATATCTGTGCAGTAACTGAGACACAGTTCAAACACACCCTGGCTGTGTGTGGTTACAATGCTTTCCATATTTTCTGACCACAAACTGAGCATAAAACAACCAAAGGAGGAGGTGTATCCATCTTTATTAAGGATAAGTACACCTTGAGACTGGTGAAACAGTATAACTTTCTTGAGCTGCTTCTTGTCCAATTAGCTATAAGCAAAGGCCCCTGCAACATCATAGTTAGCTCTAGGTCCCCTACTATGAAACAGAAAAAGCATACTGCATACCTGGACTTACTTGCCATACAGCTGAGCACCTTACTCAAGGATAATTTTAATTATCCTACCATTGACTGGGAAACATGCATTTATCTTATTATTTATTTAACATTTGTTTACTGGGGATGTCTGACTTGGAATAAAAACAATTTTCAGAGTAGGCCCAGGGAGAAACATTCCAGACGCATGTCTTTGTAACATTTGGGGAAACCAGAGTACCCAGAGGAAGCCCACATGAATGCAGGTAGGACATGCAGACTCCAAACAGAAGGCACTCCAGACGAGAATCAAACTAGAGGAACCTCTTGCTGTGAGGCGACAATGCTAACGCTGCACTGTCCAGACCACAAATATGTTGGCTGAGAAGTTATTGGATTTTTTCAATGCTGATGCTCTGTCGCAGTTAGTCAGAACATCCACAAGAGGCTCAAATTTCCTGGATATAGTACTCACTAACATGGGAGAGCACTGCACCCCCCCTCCATGATGTCCTCCCTGGTATGATTGGACCATAAATCAGTCTCGTTCAATGTAATTTTAAGACCAGATACCCCAACAAGGTGAAAAATGCTTAAGAATTTTTCAAAAACAGATTACCTCCTAGAAAGTGATGTTATAAGAAATTTCAAAGCCCCCTTGAATGCAGATAACATGGACTCTTATGCAGTAATCCTTCTTCACAAAGGGGAACCATCAACCAACCCTGAGATTTATAAGCTGTAAGCTTGACTAGCTTAATCTGCAAGCCATGGAAAGAACCATTATGGATTTTATTAACAAGGACATATGTAATTGCCGAACTCTGGATCCAACCCAGTTTGGATTTGTTAAAAGTAGATCATGCCTGTTAAATGTGGTTAACTTCTTCAAGAAAGTCACCAAGGCTTTGGACAAGTGAAAGGCAATGCATACCACCTATCGTGACCTAGCCAAGGCATTTGTCACAATCGCCCACTCAGGTATTGTAGAGAAACTCTCCCAATTGGGAATTAACCCCTACATTACCAGATGGGTAGCTAACTGGGTCACCAACAGGGCACATACTTCAAAGTGGGTGACTTCACCTCAAGCAAAAGACTAGTCACCAGTGGTGTACCACAGAGTTTTGTGATGAGCCCCTTACTGTTTGGAATTTATTTCTCAAAAGCCCAGGAACACTTGGATGGTCTGTGGCTGACCAAGTTCACTGACAAATGCAAATTAGGAACAATCATTGAGTCCCTCAATAATGTTAATATAGTGCAAACAGGGTTAATGCAGACAAACGATTGGTGCCAAAGCCACTGATTAAAGCTAAATGCAAAAAAATGCATTATTATTCCCTTTTGGAAAGCAGACATCCCTGATAATTACATTATAGACAGAACCATCCAAGTGTAGGCCCAGTGGTTCATGATCCGGGTAGTCAGGTTGATAGTAATCTGAACTTTGACCGCCATGTATCCACAGTAGTAAGGAAATCCTTCTATGTGGCACATCTTATAAGTGAAGGCATTGCATCTAGATCTAAGGATGCTATAATTCTGTTATACTTGGCCCTCATCAGACATAATTGAGTACAGTGCTCCCTTTTGCATGCATCTCACCAGACACCTGCAACTACTGGAGAGATCACAGAGGCTTCTCACCTAGAAATGACATGGTACACAAAACAAGTTTTACATGGAAAGACTGAAAGCCCTGCCATTGTATTCTGTCTCCAACAGGTTGCTAAGGTGTGACCTGTGCCTGGCTTACAGGGCAAACTCTGACCCAGCCCTGATATAAATGATACACATTTGTAAATTAAACTGCACAGGGGGTCATTCACTCCAGGGAACTTAACCTAGCCTCTGATATGAACAGAGCATACTGGAGAAATAGATATATCTCCCAGAGACTGCCACTTCCAGTTCACATGAAACAGAACCTCTTCCTGATCCTCTTCAAACACAACATAGATGAATGGTTGGGTGACCACAAATTCACTCCATGTCCTTCATGGGCAGAAGAAGATGGAATTAACTACCATAGACCGTTACCTCTGTGAACTTCACTCACCTAACACTGACAATTGGGGCAACTTGGGATAAATATGGCTAGGCTTGTAACTGGTCTAGAGCTGTTAGCCAGGTAACCTTCTATGAGCCTATGAATAATGATTACTCAAGTGAATAATCTTTCTACAGAACGTTTTATTCCTTTGAAAGCATGGTCCAGAAATGTACAAAATATGAGAAAAGTATATTTTCTAATTAAGTTAAAAGGTGGTAAGTACAGCAGTGGCTTAGGGGAGTTCCTGAACATTTTCCACCAAAAACTTTAAAGGCCGATGCTTACTGAGAGTTCAAGGTCTTCAAATTTTTCCTGTGCTCATGATTTCATGAATCAGGATTAAAATACCAATCCACAGTTAAAAGACTTATTTGATAAAAAAAAAAATCTTATACAAAACAGGATACTCCAATAAACACATAAAATGACAAATAAATTCAGGATGTGTTGTAACAATACTGGATTTAAAAAGAAAGCCATGAGCCAATGTGCTGTACCACAGTGAAGATCAAAGACAGAGGTCAGAAAAGAGGAAAGTGATGACATTATTTTATTTAAAGTTTGCAGTACATATTGGTAGAAGTGCACTAGAAAATATCATACTGCATGTAACCGATCTTGCTGAATGTGTGCTACAAAAAGGGCATATTTCTAATATATTTAAAATGCAAAGCAAGTTTATGGAAAAGATTTTGCATGTTAACAGAAAAAGAAAATGTAATTCTTGTTTTTGTTTAAAGGAATTTATTTGGCATGTTATCTGAAAATGCAATGAAGTACTAAGGCAGGAATCAACTTCAGAATTTTGGAAAAGTGTAACTAGAAATAAAGGACAGAAAGTAGAATTTAAACTAGGAGCAGGTACAGAATGCCATATTTAATTATAAAATACTTTTAAATAACTGGGTCTGGAAAATACTCAAAAAACAGTTGTGTGCATATTGTTAAGTTATTCTGGCCACAAAACAGCATCCTTAGATCCCAAACTGCTGTTATAAAAGTACAAAACTTAACAAAACATAACAAAAAAATGTTCAAGTAGTAGCAGACTGTTGCTAGTATTTCTTATAAAGGGTGTCTTATGACTATCTTCTTTATCTTTCGGACTTTGCCTTGCAACATGATAGAGTTTCTTTGTGCCACCTGCTGATTTACTTTCCCCAAATTGATAGCGTGCCTCTGATGCCTTTTTCTTTGCTGTTGCAACTTCTCTCTTAGCCTTTTTGTTAGCCAGACAGTATTCCTTGTTTGCCTATTCTGTCTTTTCTGACTCTGTTTTAACTGCCTTCCTTTCATTTGATGACTTCCTGGACTGCTACATTTCCCCACCAGCTTTCCTTGTGCATAAAGTGTGGAATGGGAGCTTTTCCTTTTCCTCACTGTAGTGCAATCTCGGAGTTGGTATATTTAAGTTGCGGGGGTGTGCGGGATGTAGGAGGGCTTGCCCCTCTGCAGAAATGTTAAGAAAGTTGTTTTTTCTTTTCTGTTGGATTCACTTTGGAATGTCAAGATTCTGAAACGAGTCATATGGTCTCGATCATATAAAATTCAATGTTTTGGAAATTAGAGATTCAGAAGTGAATCCATATATATATATATATATATATATATATATATATATATATATATATATACTTTGTGTAAATATAAAATGATGTACATATATTAATATCACTTTGGGTTTAATGTGTTGGCATTAAATCTCTTAAAAAGTGTCTGTCTTTTAGAATCTCATTACTGTTGTTTTCTTTTTGCATTTTACACATGCTTACCTATTGCTTACTGTATCTGTTACTTATTTTTCCCTCAGTATGATTTTGACGTGCATACATTACTGTTACCTTTCACGTAAGATATAGCTGCAAGTGCTACAGTATGAATCTCCCTCCCTCCCCAAGTAACAAACAACAAACACATACATAATAATATCCACAGTCCACCCTGTTCTGCCACATGGCATTATATCTTTTTTTAATACATGCTATTGGAAATGTGTAAATGTTTGCTTTTGAAAGACAATAGCAGTGTTAACTTACTCAAATTAAGAAATGGATAAATGTATTGTTGGGATGTATACATGCATTTTTATAGTCTGTTGAAAGTTAAAACCACTGTTTTGCAAGTTAAACCTTTCTATGCACTTTTTTAAATCATGCTAGCTGTTTTTAAATATTTCAGTCCCTTAGATGCTTTTGCTTTGTTGGGTAATGCAGCAGTTAGCATTGCTGCCTCACAGCAAGAGGTTCTCTGGTTCAATTCTTAGCTGGGGTGCCTTCTGTGTGGAGTCTGCATGTCCTCCCTGTGGTCACATGGGTTTCCTCTGGGTGCTCTGGTTTCATCCCCCAGACATGCTGTAGGTGGATTGGACACTCTAAATTGGCCCTGTGTGGGTGTGCCTTCTGTGGAAGGTTGGGTACCAGGCTAGCAACTTGACACCATAAAATTCCACTGCCAGTCATGAGCAGACAGGGGTTCCACTGTTGCGACCCCTTGGCCCTGTGTGGGTGTGCCTTCTGTGGAAGGTTGGGTGCCGGGCTAGCAACTTGACACCATAAAATTCCACTGCCAGTCATGAGCAGACAGGTGATCCACTGTTGCAATCCCTTACTGGGAAAAGAAGAAGATGCTTTTGCTTTGTTCCTGCTTTACCCATTTCCAATTTTACAAAATGTCTGCAAATTAGAATAATCCATTTCATTCCATGACTACTTCTAAAACAGTGTATTTACATAAAATGCATTCACTTTTACAGAAAATTGAGACATCTTATGAACAAAGAATTTTGTGACATTTAAAGTTATTTAAAGTTATATTTTTGCAATAGTTAAAAGGCATGCCATGACAATGGAACATTGTGTGGTATTTTAGATTTTGCCTCATGTGAGTTTAATAGGATCACCGCAGGAATTATTGTTTTTGTGGCATTTATTCTTTGAACAATGAATTGAAGCCAAGTCATTTTTATTCCAGCCTGGCTCATACTCAGCAATATTTTAAAATGTCCCATTTTTTTGTTTAGGTCAGCCAGTTTCTTTGGAACTTTGTAGTGCCCAAATCTATACTGCTCATAGGTTTCACATTCATGGTCTGTGTCAGGATGTGGAAATACTTTATAGATCATGATTTCTTTCCACTTTTTTCATATTTGGAAAAAATAATTCTGACTTTTAAATGGTCGTGTCGGTTATGTAACATAAGTCAGGAATTAAACAATAGTCTGCTTTATCAGAGCTGTGCATAAAGCAGTATAAGTCATGACACTATTCATAGACCATTATGAAATTGTCATGGGAAGATATAGATAGTAAATGCCTGAATTGTCATTAATACTCAGACATTCTTAGGCAATATGAAAAACTTAGCTCCTCTGCAGGAGGATGAGGTGAAATTTATCGAATGTCAGTAGCCGGGAAAAAAAACATGCAGTTTCCCGTAGATATATATATATATATATATATATATATATATATATATATATATATATATATATATATATATATATCTATATGTATACACACACACATGAGTCTGCTTTGCCTCATCTAAATAACACTTCAGCAAAACTCAGTCTCGTTAGACTGGTTTCAAGATAATGCATTTCTCCAGAAATGCACTTTTGAGAAACTAGAGTTCACTGAGATTGTTGCTGGAGATCGTGGTACAGTGGGGCTAAGGGAATTTCCCCTTTTCCCCACTACAGTGAATCTTGGATTTAGTATATATTAGTAGTGGGGGTGTCGGGGTGCAGGGCAAGCCCCCCTGCATAATTTACTGTAGTGTATGTCTTTTTTAATGCTTTGGTGATCTGTAGTTTCATGAAAGTGCATTTCCGGAGAAATGCACTTTCATGAAACTGGACTAGCGAAATCAAGTTTTCCTGAAGTGTTATTTCGATGGATCAAAGTAGACCCATATATATACAGGAAGGGGCATGTTCTCCCTGTGTTCACGTGGGTTTCCTCCGGGTACTCCGGTTTCCTCCCACATTCCAAAGACATGCATCTGGAGCATTTCTCCCCGGGCCTCCACTGAAAACAGGCTCTGTGGAACTTAGTCGGACTTTCCCGGTCAACAAATGTTAAATAAAAAAAATAAAATAAAATAAAATATATATATATATATATATATATATATATATATATAGATATAGATATATATATATATATATAAGTTCATCAAGTGTACAAGGCTTGACTCCCAGATTGGTTGTGCTGCAAAAATTATTAAAGTTAATTGCTTTGCCCTATGTTCCAGGCATTATTTTCTGATGTTTCATCTCACTGGTGCAGTGAAAGACAGCTTTATATAACAGAAATGAAGACCTTGTATAAGACTATCAATATGTATCTTTGCAGAAATGCCTGGACATATTTACCAGATTGTGCAGTAATTTATGATATTAGACAAGCCAACAAACAACATGTTGATTTTTGTTACAAGAAATATAGATTGATATTCCAGTTAGTTTGTATGCTTCAGTGGAAATAGGGCTGGTAGAAAAAGTCTGCAAGTGAGGTCCACAATGATGAAATAGACAGGGAACTGGTCAATTCATATTAAGCAAAAAGTGGGCAGTAAAATATGCATATCTACTGGTACAAAGATTGCTCTTGCTTAACATTTATGTGTTGAATATTATAGGAGAGCTGAAGAATTAGAAGGACCTGTTCACTCTTACCGTTACAATCATCATGCTTGTCCCAGCAGTAAGAGGGAGAAGCTAACAAAATAAATTGAATTAACTAATTGCACTTTGGGTATGTGAGTGAAATGACAATTATTTTTGGTGGGATAGTGCAAGGTTTGGTGTATTAGTGAGAATAAAACAATAATATATGTGCTTGCAATGGAAACAGGAAGGGGCAGTTCCCATACGTTTTCAAAAAAAAAAAGAAAGAAAAATAATAATTTGAAAAGGCTATGGTTATTTAATGGCAGCTAGTTTGATTCCAGCACTGTGACATAAAAGATGGCAGGTGAGGGTTATCAGAATACTGAGCGTGTAGTTTGCATAGCACCATCAGTATACAGCATGTCACCTTTCACAGGGTACTATACAGGGGATTAGTATATAATACAGGGTGTTAGCAAGGTAATAAGTATGTGACATCTCCAATCTACAGGGTATTAATAGGGTAATAAGCATGTCATATCACCATTATACAGGGTATTAGTAAGATAATATGTGTGTCATATCTCCATTATATGGGGCATTAGTAAAGTAATACGTATGTCACATTTACATTAAACAGGGCATTAGTAAGGTAATAAGTATTTCTTGTCTGCATTATACAAGGTAATAGTAAGGTAATAAATATGTCACATCTCTATTATTATGGGTATTAGTATACTAATATGCATGTCACGTCTCCATTTTACTGTATTAGTAAGGTAATAAGTATGTCTCATTGTCATTAAACAGGGGTAATAAGTATATCAAGTCTTCTTTATGCATGGTGGTAGTAAGGTAATAGGTATTTCCTGTCTCCATTATACGGGGTATTAGTAACATAATAAGTATGTCACATTGCCATTAAACAGGGTATTAGGTAATAAGTATTTCTTGTCTCCATTAAATAGGATATTAGTAAGGTAATAAGTATGTCACATCTGCATTATACAGAGCATTAGTAAGGTAATAAGTGTGTCACATCTCCATTATACAGAGCATTAGTAAGGTAATAAGTGTAATAAGTGTGTCACATCTCCATTATACAGAGCATTAGTAAGGTAATAAGCATGTCACATCTCCATTATACAGAGCATTAGTAAGGTGATAAGTATGTCACATCTCCATTATACAGAGGATTAGTAAGGTGATAAGTATGTCACATCTCCATTATACAGAGCATTAGTAAGGTAATACGTATGTCACATCTCCATTATACAGAGCATTAGTAAGGTAATAAGCATGTCACATCTCCATTATACAGAGCATTAGTAAGGTAATAAGTGTGTCACATCTCCATTATACAGAGCATTAGTAAGGTAATAAGTATGTCACATCTCCATTATACAGAGCATTAGTAATGTGATAAGTATGTCACATCTCCATTATACAGAGCATTAGTAAGGTAATACGTATGTCACATCTCCATTATACAGAGCATTAGTAAGGTAATAAGTGTGTCACATCTCCATTATACAACGCATTAGTAAGTTAATAAGCATATCACATCTCCATTATACAGAGCATTAGTAAGGTAATAAGTGTGTCACATCTCCATTATACAGAGCATTAGTAAGGTAATAAGTGTGTCACATCTCCATTATACAGAGCATTAGTAATGTGATAAGTATGTCACATCTCCATTATACAGAGCATTAGTAAGGTAATAAGTGTGTCACATCTCCATTATATAGAGCATTAGTAAGGTAATACGTATGTCACATCTCCATTATACAGAGCATTAGTAAGGTAATACGTATGTCACATCTCCATTATACAGAGCATTAGTAAGGTAATAAGTGTGTCACATCTCCATTATATAGAGCATTAGTAAGGTAATACGTATGTCACATCTCCATTATACAGAGCATTAGTAAGGTAATCGATGTCACATCTCCATTATACAGAGCATTAGTAAGGTAATACGTATGTCACATCTCCATTATACAGAGCATTAGTAAGGTAATACGTATGTCACATCTCCATTATACAGAGCATTAGTATGGTAATAGGTATGTCACATCTCCATTATACAGAGCATTAGTAAGGTAATAGGTATGTCACATCTCCATTATACAGAGCATTAGTAAGGTAATAGGTATGTCACATCTCCATTATACAGAGCATTAGTAAGGTAATAGGTATGTCACATCTCCATTATACAGAGCATTAGTAAAGTAATAGGTATGCCACATCTCCATTATACAGAGCATTAGTAAGTAAGGTAATAAGTGTGTCACATCTCCATTATACCGAGCATTAGTAAGGTAATAGGTATGTCACATCTCCATTATACAGAGCATTAGTAAGGTAATACGTATGTCACATCTCCATTATACAGAGCATAAGTAAGGTAATAAGCATGTCACATCTCCATTATACAGAGCATTAGTAAGGTAATACGTATGTCACATCTCCATTATACAGAGCATTAGTAATGTGATAAGTATGTCACATCTCCATTATACAGAGCATTAGTAAGGTAATAAGTGTGTCACATCTCCATTATACAACGCATTAGTAAGTTAATAAGCATATCACATCTCCATTATACAGAGCATTAGTAAGGTAATAAGTATGTCACATCTCCATTATACAGAGCATTAGTAAGGTAATAAGTGTGTCACATCTCCATTATACAAAGCATTAGTAAGTTAATAAGCATGTCACATCTCCATTATACAGAGCATTAGTAAGGTAATAAGTATGTCACATCTCCATTATACAGAGCATTAGTAAGTAAGGTAATAAGTGTGTCACATCTCCATTATACAGAGCATTAGTAAGGTAATACGTATGTCACATCTCCATTATACAGAGCATTAGTAAGGTAATAAGCATATCACATCTCCATTATACAGAGCATTAGTAAGGTAATAAGTATGTCACATCTCCATTATACAGAGCATTAGTAAGGTAATAAGTGTGTCACATCTCCATTATACAGAGCATTAGTAAGGTAATAAGTATGTCACATCTCCATTATACAGAGCATTAGTAATGTGATAAGTATGTCACATCTCCATTATACAGAGCATTAGTAAGGTAATAAGTGTGTCACATCTCCATTATACAGAGCATTAGTAAGGTAATAAGTATGTCACATCTCCATTATACAGAGCATTAGTAAGGTAATAAGTGTGTCACATCTCCATTATACAGAGCATTAGTAAGGTAATAAGTATGTCACATCTCCATTATACAGAGCATTAGTAATGTGATAAGTATGTCACATCTCCATTATACAGAGCATTAGTAAGGTAATAAGTGTGTCACATCTCCATTATACAAAGCATTAGTAAGTTAATAAGCATGTCACATCTCCATTATACAGAGCATTAGTAAGGTAATAAGTATGTCACATCTCCATTAAACAGAGCATTAGTAAGTAAGGTAATAAGTGTGTCACATCTCCATTATACAGAGCATTAGTAAGGTAATAAGTATGTCACATCTCCATTATACAGAGCATTAGTAAGGTAATAAGTATGTCACATCTCCATTATACAGAGCATTAGTAAGGTAATAAGCATGTCACATCTCCATTATACAGAGCATTAGTAAGGTAATAAGTATGTCACATCTCCATTATACAGAGCATTAGTAAGGTAATAAGCATGTCACATCTCCATTATACAGAGCATTAGTAAGGTAATAAGTATGTCACATCTCCATTATACAGAGCATTAGTAAGGTAATAAGTGTGTCACATCTCCATTATACAGAGCATTAGTAAGGTAATAAGTGTGTCACATCTCCATTATACAGAGCATTAGTAATGTAATAAGTATGTCACATCTCCATTATACAGAGCATTAGTAAGGTAATAAGTATGTCACATCTCCATTATACAGAGCATTAGTAAGGTAATAGGTATGTCACATCTCCATTATACAGAGCATTAGTAAGGTAATAGGTATGTCACATCTGCATTATACAGAGCATTAGTAAGGTAATAAGTGTGTCACATCTCCATTATACAGAGCATTAGTAAGGTAATAAGTGTGTCACATCTCCATTATACAGAGCATTAGTAAGGTAATAAGCATGTCACATCTCCATTATACAGAGCATTAGTAAGGTAATAAGTGTGTCACATCTCCATTATACAGAGCATTAGTAAGGTAATACATATGTCACATCTCCATTATACAGAGCATTAGTAAGGTAATAAGTGTGTCACATCTCCATTATACAGAGCATTAGTAAGGTAATAAGTGTGTCACATCTCCATTATACAGAGCATTAGTAAGGTAATAAGCAAGTCACATCTCCATTATACAGAGCATTAGTAAGGTAATAAGTGTGTCACATCTCCATTATACAGAGCATTAGTAAGGTAATACGTATGTCACATCTCCATTATACAGAGCATTACTAAGGTAATAAGTATGTCACATCTCCATTATACAGAGCATTAGTAATGTGATAAGTATGTCACATCTCCATTATACAGAGCATTAGTAAGGTAATAAGTGTGTCACATCTCCATTATACAGAGCAATAGTAAGGTAATCGTATGTCACATCTCCATTATACAGAGCATTAGTAAGGTACTAAGTGTGTCACATCTCCATTATACAGAGCATTAGTAAGGTAATAAGTGTGTCACATCTCCATTATACAGAGCATTAGTAAGGTAATAAGTGTGTCACATCTCCATTATACAAAGCATTAGTAAGTTAATAAGCATGTCACATCTCCATTATACAGAGCATTAGTAAGGTAATAAGTATGTCACATCTCCATTATACAGAGCATTAGTAAGTAAGGTAATAAGTGTGTCACATCTCCATTATACAGAGCATTAGTAAGGTAATACGTATGTCACATCTCCATTATACAGAGCATTAGTAAGGTAATAAGTGTGTCACATCTCCATTATACAAAGCATTAGTAAGTTAATAAGCATATCACATCTCCATTATACAGAGCATTAGTAAGGTAATAAGTATGTCACATCTCCATTATACAGAGCATTAGTAAGGTAATAAGTGTGTCACATCTCCATTATACAGAGCATTAGTAAGGTAATAAGTATGTCACATCTCCATTATACAGAGCATTAGTAAGGTAATAAGCATGTCACATCTCCATTATACAGAGCATTAGTAAGGTAATAAGTGTGTCACATCTCCATTATACAGAGCATTAGTAAGGTAATAAGTATGTCACATCTCCATTATACAGAGCATTAGTAATGTGATAAGTATGTCACATCTAAATTATACAAAGCATTAGTAAGTTAATAAGCATATCACATCTCCATTATACAGAGCATTAGTAAGGTAATAAGTATGTCACATCTCCATTATGCAGAGCATTAGTAAGGTAATAAGTATGTCACATCTCCATTATACAGAGCATTAGTAAGGTAATAAGTGTGTCACATCTCCATTATACAGAGCATTAGTAAGGTAATACGTATGTCACATCTCCATTATACAGAGCATTAGTAAGGTAATAAGTGTGTCACATCTCCATTATACAGAGCATTAGTAAGGTAATACGTATGTCACATCTCCATTATACAGAGCATTAGTAAGGTAATAAGTATGTCACATCTCCATTATACCGAGCATTAGTAATGTGATAAGTATGTCACATCTCCATTATACAGAGCATTAGTAAGGTAATAAGCATGTCACATCTCCATTATACAGAGCATTAGTAAGGTAATAGGTATGTCACATCTCCATTATTCAGAGCATTAGTAAGGTAATAAGTGTGTCACATCTCCATTATACAGAGCATTAGTAAGGTAATAAGTATGTCACATCTCCATTATACAGAGCATTAGTAATGTGATAAGTATGTCACATCTCCATTATACAGAGCATTAGTAAGGTAATAGGTATGTCACATCTCCATTATACAGAGCATTAGTAGGGTAATAGGTATGTCACATCTCCATTATACAGAGCATTAGTAAGGTAATAGGTATGTCACATCTCCATTATACAGAGCATTAGTAAGGTAATAGGTATGTCACATCTCCATTATACAGAGCATTAGTAAGGTAATAGGTATGTCACATCTCCATTATAGAGAGCATTAGTAAGGTAATAGGTATGTCACATCTCCATTATACAGAGCATTAGTAAGGTAATAGGTATGTCACATCTCCATTATACAGAGCATTAGTAAGGTAATAGGTATGCCACATCTCCATTATACAGAGCATTAGTAAGTAAGGTAATAAGTGTGTCACATCTCCATTATACCGAGCATTAGTAAGGTAATAGGTATGTCACATCTCCATTATACAGAGCATTAGTAAGGTAATAAGTATGTCACATCTCCATTATACAGAACATTAGTAAGGTAATAGGTATGTCACATCTCCATTATACAGAGCATTAGTAAGGTAATAGGTATGTCACATCTCCATTATACAGAGCATTAGTAAGGTAATAGGTATGTCACATCTCCATTATACAGAGCATTAGTAAGTAAGGTAATAAGTGTGTCACATCTCCATTATACCGAGCATTAGTAATGTAATAGGTATGTCACATCTCCATTATACAGAGCATTAGTAAGGTAATAAGTATGTCACATCTCCATTATACAGAGCATTAGTAAGGTAATACGTATGTCACATCTCCATTATACAGAGCATTAGTAATGTGATAAGTATGTCACATCTCCATTATACAGAGCATTAGTAAGGTAATAAGTGTGTCACATCTCCATTATACAACGCATTAGTAAGTTAATAAGCATATCACATCTCCATTATACAGAGCATTAGTAAGGTAATAAGTATGTCACATCTTCATTATACAGAGCATTAGTAAGGTAATAAGTGTGTCACATCTCCATTATACAAAGCATTAGTAAGTTAATAAGCATGTCACATCTCCATTATACAGAGCATTAGTAAGGTAATAAGTATGTCACATCTCCATTATACAGAGCATTAGTAAGTAAGGTAATAAGTGTGTCACATCTCCATTATACAGAGCATTAGTAAGGTAATACGTATGTCACATCTCCATTATACAGAGCATTAGTAAGGTAATAAGCATATCACATCTCCATTATACAGAGCATTAGTAAGGTAATAAGTGTGTCACATCTCCATTATACAGAGCATTAGTAAGGTAATAAGCGTGTCACATCTCCATTATACAGAGCATTAGTAAGGTAATAAGTATGTCACATCTCCATTATACAGAGCATTAGTAAGGTGATAAGTATGTCACATCTCCATTATACAGAGCATTAGTAATGTGATAAGTATGTCACATCTCCATTATACAGAGCATTAGTAAGGTAATAGGTATGTCACATCTCCATTATACAGAGCATTAGTAAGGTAATAAGTGTGTCACATCTCCATTATACAGAGCATTAGTAAGGTAATAAGTATGTCACATCTCCATTATACAGAGCATTAGTAATGTGATAAGTATGTCACATCTCCATTATACAGAGCATTAGTAAGGTAATAAGTGTGTCACATCTCCATTATACAAAGCATTAGTAAGTTAATAAGCATGTCACATCTCCATTATACAGAGCATTAGTAAGGTAATAAGTATGTCACATCTCCATTAAACAGAGCATTAGTAAGTAAGGTAATAAGTGTGTCACATCTCCATTGTACAGAGCATTAGTAAGGTAATACGTATGTCACATCTCCATTATACAGAGCATAAGTAAGGTAATAAGCATGTCACATCTCCATTATACAGAGCATTAGTAAGGTAATACGTATGTCACATCTCCATTATACAGAGCATTAGTAATGTGATAAGTATGTCACATCTCCATTATACAGAGCATTAGTAAGGTAATAAGTGTGTCACATCTCCATTATACAAAGCATTAGTAAGTTAATAAGCATGTCACATCTCCATTATACAGAGCATTAGTAAGGTAATAAGTATGTCACATCTCCATTAAACAGAGCATTAGTAAGTAAGGTAATAAGTGTGTCACATCTCCATTGTACAGAGCATTAGTAAGGTAATACGTATGTCACATCTCCATTATACAGAGCATTAGTAAGGTAATAAGCGTGTCACATCTCCATTATACAAAGCTTTAGTAAGTTAATAAGCATATCACATCTCCATTATAAAGAGCATTAGTAAGGTAATAAGTATGTCACATCTCCATTATACAGAGCATTAGTAAGTAAGGTAATAAGTGTGTCACATCTCCATTATACAGAGCATTAGTAAGGTAATAAGTATGTCACATCTCCATTATACAGAGCATTAGTAAGGTAATAAGTATGTCACATCTCCATTATACAGAGCATTAGTAAGGTAATAAGCATGTCACATCTCCATTATACAGAGCATTAGTAAGGTAATAAGTATGTCACATCTCCATTATACAGAGCATTAGTAAGGTAATAAGCATGTCACATCTCCATTTTACAGAGCATTAGTAAGGTAATAGGTATGTCACATCTCCATTATACAGAGCATTAGTAAGGTAATAAGTGTGTCACATCTCCATTATACAGAGCATTAGTAAGGTAATAAGTGTGTCACATCTCCATTATACAGAGCATTAGTAATGTGATAAGTATGTCACATCTCCATTATACAGAGCATTAGTAAGGTAATAGGTATGTCACATCTCCATTATACAGAGCATTAGTAAGGTAATAGGTATGTCACATCTCCATTATACAGAGCATTAGTAAGGTAATAGGTATGTCACATCTGCATTATACAGAGCATTAGTAAGGTAATAAGTGTGTCACATCTCCATTATACAGAGCATTAGTAAGGTAATAAGTGTGTCACATCTCCATTATACAGAGCATTAGTAAGGTAATAAGCATGTCACATCTCCATTATACAGAGCATTAGTAAGGTAATAAGTGTGTCACATCTCCATTATACAGAGCATTAGTAAGGTAATACATATGTCACATCTCCATTATACAAAGCATTAGTAAGGTAATAAGTGTGTCACATCTCCATTATACAGAGCATTAGTAAGGTAATAAGTGTGTCACATCTCCATTATACAGAGCATTAGTAAGGTAATAAGCAAGTCACATCTCCATTATACAGAGCATTAGTAAGGTAATAAGTGTGTCACATCTCCATTATACAGAGCATTAGTAAGGTAATACGTATGTCACATCTCCATTATACAGAGCATTACTAAGGTAATAAGTATGTCACATCTCCATTATACAGAGCATTAGTAATGTGATAAGTATGTCACATCTCCATTATACAGAGCATTAGTAAGGTAATAAGTGTGTCACATCTCCATTATACAGAGCATTAGTAAGGTAATACGTATGTCACATCTCCATTATACAGAGCATTAGTAAGGTACTAAGTGTGTCACATCTCCATTATACAGAGCATTAGTAAGGTAATAAGTGTGTCACATCTCCATTATACAGAGCATTAGTAAGGTAATAAGTGTGTCACATCTCCATTATACAAAGCATTAGTAAGTTAATAAGCATGTCACATCTCCATTATACAGAGCATTAGTAAGGTAATAAGTATGTCACATCTCCATTATACAGAGCATTAGTAAGTAAGGTAATAAGTGTGTCACATCTCCATTATACAGAGCATTAGTAAGGTAATACGTATGTCACATCTCCATTATACAGAGCATTAGTAAGGTAATAAGTGTGTCACATCTCCATTATACAAAGCATTAGTAAGTTAATAAGCATATCACATCTCCATTATACAGAGCATTAGTAAGGTAATAAGTATGTCACATCTCCATTATACAGAGCATTAGTAAGGTAATAAGTGTGTCACATCTCCATTATACAGAGCATTAGTAAGGTAATAAGTATGTCACATCTCCATTATACAGAGCATTAGTAAGGTAATAAGCATGTCACATCTCCATTATACAGAGCATTAGTAAGGTAATAAGTGTGTCACATCTCCATTATACAGAGCATTAGTAAGGTAATAAGTATGTCACATCTCCATTATACAGAGCATTAGTAATGTGATAAGTATGTCACATCTAAATTATACAAAGCATTAGTAAGTTAATAAGCATATCACATCTCCATTATACAGAGCATTAGTAAGGTAATAAGTATGTCACATCTCCATTATGCAGAGCATTAGTAAGGTAATAAGTATGTCACATCTCCATTATACAGAGCATTAGTAAGGTAATAAGTGTGTCACATCTCCATTATACAGAGCATTAGTAAGGTAATACGTATGTCACATCTCCATTATACAGAGCATTAGTAAGGTAATAAGTGTGTCACATCTCCATTATACAGAGCATTAGTAAGGTAATACGTATGTCACATCTCCATTATACAGAGCATTAGTAAGGTAATAAGTATGTCACATCTCCATTATACCGAGCATTAGTAATGTGATAAGTATGTCACATCTCCATTATACAGAGCATTAGTAAGGTAATAAGCATGTCACATCTCCATTATACAGAGCATTAGTAAGGTAATAGGTATGTCACATCTCCATTATTCAGAGCATTAGTAAGGTAATAAGTGTGTCACATCTCCATTATACAGAGCATTAGTAAGGTAATAAGTATGTCACATCTCCATTATACAGAGCATTAGTAATGTGATAAGTATGTCACATCTCCATTATACAGAGCATTAGTAAGGTAATAGGTATGTCACATCTCCATTATACAGAGCATTAGTAGGGTAATAGGTATGTCACATCTCCATTATACAGAGCATTAGTAAGGTAATAGGTATGTCACATCTCCATTATACAGAGCATTAGTAAGGTAATAGGTATGTCACATCTCCATTATACAGAGCATTAGTAAGGTAATAGGTATGTCACATCTCCATTATAGAGAGCATTAGTAAGGTAATAGGTATGTCACATCTCCATTATACAGAGCATTAGTAAGGTAATAGGTATGTCACATCTCCATTATACAGAGCATTAGTAAGGTAATAGGTATGCCACATCTCCATTATACAGAGCATTAGTAAGTAAGGTAATAAGTGTGTCACATCTCCATTATACCGAGCATTAGTAAGGTAATAGGTATGTCACATCTCCATTATACAGAGCATTAGTAAGGTAATAAGTATGTCACATCTCCATTATACAGAACATTAGTAAGGTAATAGGTATGTCACATCTCCATTATACAGAGCATTAGTAAGGTAATAGGTATGTCACATCTCCATTATACAGAGCATTAGTAAGGTAATAGGTATGTCACATCTCCATTATACAGAGCATTAGTAAGTAAGGTAATAAGTGTGTCACATCTCCATTATACCGAGCATTAGTAATGTAATAGGTATGTCACATCTCCATTATACAGAGCATTAGTAAGGTAATAAGTATGTCACATCTCCATTATACAGAGCATTAGTAAGGTAATAGGTATGTCACATCTCCATTATACAGAGCATTAGTAAGGTAATAGGTATGTCACATCTCCATTATACAAAGCATTAGTAAGTTAATAAGCATATCACATCTCCATTATACCGAGCATTAGTAAGGTAATAAGTAGAATACTATACCCTTTTTTGATAGCCTTTAAGATAGAAGGACATTACAGGGGTGCAGTGAGTATTAAGGTAACACAACAATCTGGGGAGTGGAGGATCTATAGTATGAGATGAGGTTTAATCTACTATATCTTTATTTTCAACAAGAAAAAAATGGAAAACAATAATAAGGTAATAAGTGTGCCATGTAAAGATGGTGTATTTCCCAGACATTGTAATGGGTTGGAGTGTAACTGAAAGGCAAAAGAGTAATTGGAGTCATTCTAAATGGATGTTTGTTTAAGGATGTCTTAAAATAAAACTTTTTAGTGGAGAAGATGGAGGAGGCATGGAAAATAATAAAAGTGAGAAGATGACAGTAGAATATAGAGAATAAAAGGGAAGAAATATATTTATTGAAGATAAAATTGAAGATAAAATTGAAGCTAAATTAATCCATGGAAAAGGCAGGTATGAAAGTGGGGTATATTTTATTATCTGCAATTTATTAGATCATAGTTCCTATTTTTTATCTTTGCAGGTTTTGAGTTCCTATAAATGTTTCTGTTTTATTTGAAATTAATTTTTAAATTAGCAGCAGCTTAACAGTTTTTTGAAGTTGATGCCATATATTATATTCTTACATCACAAAATGTATTTTATCGTTATTCTAGTTTTCTGCAAAAAGTTCTACATGTGTAATCAACAATTATTTTTCAATTCAATAATTTTTCAGAACATTTTATCAGACATTTTCATATGTGTTAATGTTAGAGTTCTTGCATTTCTTGACTGCCCTTTTGCAAGCAAAGTGTCAGCTACATAGTGTATCTTTCTAATAAACACACACTGGCTTGGTAATCTAAGTGACATCAACAAGTCCTGTCATCATAATGTCATGTACTCTGGCAAACAAACAATGCCAATACCAGCAACTATATATCAACAACACCCCCTCCAAACAACAAAAATATCAATACATCCCCCTCCATCCATCCACAACCCCTTTTTCCCCATTTTTGAACATGGGGTTGGGGTGTCACCTCAACAGTGATAGTTAGAAAAGATCAGCATACAGCAGATGCAGCAAAATTTTCCGATCTATACCACGAAATTGAACTTCCAAAATATCGAACACCATAAGTTCGAACTTGGAAGATCGAATTCAGATAACATCGAAACTTCAAAACAGCAAATTTTTTCCCAGGGAAAAAATTTGTTGTTCCGAAAAACACACACATAACACAATCACACGAAGCACCTTCAAAACCTACACTAAACCTAACATACACCACTATCTATGCACTATCCTTAACCCAGCCCTAACCCTAAAGTCCGTCACTACCGCACACTTACCTGACCCGCGCCCTAACCCTAAAATCCATCACTATTGCACACTTACCTGACCCGCGCCCTAACCCTAAAGTCCATCACTACCCGTTTGTACACTTGCCTTGACCCAGTTCGAAATGCCGAAGCTGCAGAAATGGCCAACCGAATTCTTTTCCTGAGAAAGAATTTGGGTTTCCATGGCTTCGACATTCTCACTTTTTGAACTGCCAAGTTCGGCCTTCTGGTATTCGGTGTTCTTAACATTCAATTTTGTGATAGAAACCCAAATTTTCAGCTAAGTTTGGCTGTGCAGGAAAACAGGGAAATAAAAAACAGACTGAGAAATTTTCCAGAGTGCTACAGCCCCACAGCTATACGTTTGATCTTTGACCAAAAACCAGAGACTGATACAAGATATTACCAATATAGTAAGGACAATCACCATTAGTACTAATGACTTCCTTCAAAAAATAAATAAATAAAATAACATCAGTGGTGATGTTGAAGCTTTCCTAATGACTTTTAAAAGAATTACTGAGGGTTAAAGATAAAGCAGAATGGGCCAGAATTATCATTCCATTTCTTTGTATGGAAACTTGGAAATTGTACCTTGGCTTTAAATCTGCCAGTGCCAATGACTGTAAACTGCTGATAGCTGAGATACTGGCCTGAAATATGGAGTTGAACCTGCCATAAGAGCACACTGAAATCACTAAGGACCAGATACTTGACTTAATTTTCTTAGAGCACAAATCGGTACAACCAAAGATGGATGAAATTGTAAAACCCATGAACTTGTTAGTAATTTACAGTTTTATGAGGGCTCTTCCTTGTGCTTTAGTAGTCATAGGTATTGCATGGGAACTCCAAAGCAGAAGGCAGACTTAATGAAGCAGCCAAAAGGTATGTCATGGCACTGAAGACAAGAACCTACTACTTGACAGGAGATAATGACACCTCATTCATACAAGTGATATAGTAAGAGTCAATTGTGGATAAAGTTTGGGGGTGAAAAATCTTCTAAAGCTTATACAGAAAGTCTGAAAAGATGTCTCAGCTGAGTATAAGATGGACATTTAGATGTTATCTGTATGGACATTTAACTATAAACTGCTATTTGGTAAATGAACTTATGCAATGTGACATGAAAACTAATACTTTTTTCTCAAAATCGGTCATTGTATTCTGAGGTGGTACAAAATGCTGTTACAGACTGTACCTATAACAGAATAAGATGTAATTAGTGGGTAGAAGGTAGAAGGGATGTTTCTTTAGATGCATCAGGAATGAAGTGGCTTTTGACTTTTGTAAATGAAAGATTTGCAGCTGAATGCAAAAATTGATTTTACTAAATGAGTAGAAATAGTTTGTGTCCATGGGGATGAAAGTAAATAACCATTAACAAGAGTACAACTGCACATCTCCATTTTTGCGAATAAACATAGGTGTTGTCCCTGGTATGGTCCATGATATGATTTTGGGAAAAGACTCCTAAGTTTTTGGAATTGTGGAAACCTTTCAGTGAAGTATCATAGTTAAACTTAGTGCAAAGAAGCAAAGCGTTAAGGGAGAATTAATTTACAGAATTGTCATGAACCTGTCTAAATGGGATGTGAAAGGATGCCATTTCCTGAGACAGTGTTAGAGGAAGACGTTATGGGTCTATATTAGAACATCGAAGTTTCAAAACTTCGAATGTTCTAATATTGAACCCTGTTCAGTGAAAGCTGAAAACATCGAACACAAAGAACAGCAAATTGTTTCCTAGGGAAAAAAAATTGTTATTCCAAAACACATACACACAACACAAGCACACCAAACAAACAGCAATCCACACACATACACCTAAAATCTTATGCCTAGCCCTACACTAAACTATACACACACCACTAACTATCCACTTACCTTAACCCAAACCCTAACCCTAAGGTACATCAATATCGCACACTCACCTCACCCACGCTCTAGCCCTAACTCACCTACCCCGCCCTAGCCCTCATGTCCACACAACTGCACACTTACTTGACCCGCGCCCTAACCCTAACTCACCTAACCCGCCCTAACCCTCACGTCCACACAATCGTACACATAGCTAACCCGCACCGTAACTGCCCTAACCCACATTCAATCGCACACTTACCTGAACCCAACCCGTAACTTTCCACCACAGCGTTGAAAATACCGAAGCAACAGAAACGAACAACTTTAACTCTTTCCCTAGGGAAAAATTCCGTTTTCTGTTGCTTTGATATTTTCAGCTTTTGCTGAATAGGGTTTGATATTAGAACATTCGAAGTTTTGAAACTTCGATGTTCTAATATAGACCCAGACGTTACTTTGTTTAAAATGGTGTTACTGTACATTCTTTAGTTTAAGAAGAACCAGGCCCCTCCACTTAATCGTCATTATGTTTTAAAAAAGTAGAGAAATAATGGACCTTAATGTTAGTCACCTTAGTTTTAAAATACCTTAGTGGGAAGATGCCATCCCTAGAGATCAAGAAAAAATACAAAGCTGACTAATATGGATACAACTTATAGAACTCTTAACACACACACACACACACACACACACACACACACACACACACACACACACACACACACACACACACACACACTTTGAGCTTCCTGATGAATTTCCCTAGCGCATTAATAAAAAGCAAAGAGGCAACATACTGAAGCAGTAACTGGTGCTTTAGCTTTTTAGAAAAACTATGCTTAAGTTAGCATGCATCCATGCAATAGGATGATGCAGGTATAGAGAAGACCACAGGTAGAATACTATGAAGGTTCTACTAACCTCACATTGTTTCAACTAGGGGAAGTGGGCAGGAGGGAAGGGAAGATTTGACAATTTTTACAGGTGATAACTGAAAATTGTATGGGCAATATGGAACCGTCTGACATGGCTCATAGTGACAGTTATTTTTCACATGTTTAATTACAGTGATTTATTCACCACTAGTGTGTACTTTAGTTTATTTAAAAATGGTTTCATTTTTTTCCCTGCCCAATATGCTTCTTTATTAGAAACTGCATTAGATCTGAAAATGATTACTAAAAGATGAATGTATCATTACTGTTTAAGAACATGAACAATAACATTGAGAAAGGTGTGGGTTCAAAAAGGAATAATACCTATAACCCATAATTACATCCTACAGTTCATGAATATTAGTTTAGAAAAGTAAAAAGCAGAAAACATTTTTGGTTTAATTTGGCACAAGCTGAAAGGGAGTCTCTGACCATAATTTCCAGGTACAAGAGGTATTGGTTCATGAAACCTGACAAGGGGGTGAGTTAGTCATTATGACCTGTGTGAATAACATGCATTGTATTTTGTTGAGCAATGACATTTTCTGGCATCTATCAATGAATTGAACATTGCATATAGAAATATATACTTGATGTTAGAGGATTTATATTCAAATAATTTCAATCAAAAAGATTTATTTAGCTAAACGAGTCATTCCAGGTTTTTTTTTGTATACTTAAGATCCATAAATCAGTTTATTACCTGCCTGTGTGTCTTTTACTGGATGACATTGGATCTAAGGCACAGATCTTAAATGTGTTACTATTTATGTAGTTAACTGGATTTCAGTCATTCCCCATACTATAGATGCTTCAGTGAAGTAGTTCCATGACTGTATTTTATTGATATTGTGAACTGTAGACTAATTATTTTATTCATGGAAACAATAATTTTATTTTCTTTGACAAAGAGTATTATTTACAGTGCACATGTGTTGCTGTGGGGGCAGCATGTGCCCCAGTTTATGCAAACATTGTTCATAGCTTTTGGGAAAACAAGTTTGTTTTTCTCTTAAAGTACTTTAAATTTTGGAAATTGTATAGGTCTTGCATAGATGACATCTGCTTGTATTGGTCTGGGACTGAAAACTGACAAAAAATGTTTAGATTTTTCTTAATTGTGCTATGTCCTTTTTAAGGTTCACTCACAATATTAATGTAGAGAGTATTTGGATGTTAAGTAAAGTCAATGTAATGTCAAGTAATGTTAATTTTCTTTGACAATTTTACCCAAATCCACTTATTTCCACAAATTCTTGGTCTTCAAAAGCTGGCACCTTTTACAATAAAAAAATACTGTAGTTAAGGCCCAGTTTGTTATGATGATGCAAATGATTTCACATGAAAATATATTGCTTCAGGAAATTTCTAACTTGAAGCAAATGTTTATAGACAGAGGTTACCTAAAGTGATTCCTAGAAAAGTTCTGGGATGAAGTGTTGGCAAATTAAAAAAGAGGCATCTAGGGGTCAATACTAGGAGACAATGAAAACATCAATACAATGGCAGCAACATGTAATACTGATGGACCTTGTGACAATTTCATTACTATCTTTTATAGTAATTTTGGTGTTGTTGCATGTATTATATGAAAGAACCATGAAATATTTAAAGTAGCCAGTGGTTTGAGTAAATTATTTCCCCCTACGGTAAGAATTACTTTCAGGAGAGATTCAAATATTGAAAACTTGTTGGAGAGATTGCTCCCCATGAAAAAGAAAAGGAAGGGGACATTCAGATGCAATGGTTGCAACATCAGCAGCTATATTTTACAGGGTGGCACCTTTAAATTAGGATGAGTTATATTTAAACTTAATTGATATAACACTTATAAATCAAAGGGAGCGGTATATGCAGGTTTATGTCACTCTTGTTCTGCCTTTTATATAGGAAAACAAACACAGCATTATGGGAATTTGTACATGAACACGTTTGATATTGAAAGAAAGTGCATTAACTTCAGGCTTCAATAAACTCTGTATAGGCTTCATGCAAAGCCTACACAGAGATTACATGTTGGCATGATGGTGTGCAGCAAGCAGCAGCGAACAATGCATATAAATGACACACATCACGCCTAAGTTACATTTAGTGGCTGGCAACAGTGTTGCTGGCCAGGAAACAATGTCAGCTAACATGGATACAATTCTGTTTAAAAGAGAGCACCTACAGTCCATGGATTTGTGCTGAATGCCACAATAACCACCAGGGCTTCAGAGATAGCTGTGAATCTGTTAGTGCAACATATCTCCGCAAAGGCCAACATAATGTGGGGAGATTTAACCAGACATATAGGGACATTTGCCATATATGTCACATAGACATATGGTAGAATGAATCTCAATCATACCTGTCATCCTCTTTGAGCAAGATGTTTGGACAAAGGCATAATAATGGGAGGGACAAAGGCACAAACATAGGGACAGATTTTTATTTTTGCACTTCCAAACTCAGAAAGTTGATAGAATAAATAGGTTGTACATTAGCATGAATTTTCTGGTGTATGAAATTTGAAACTCAAATGTCAGTCAACAGCTTCTCCACAATGACATGCCAATGATTTGCCAGAAAACAAAAATGTTATGATGAAATTATCACAAATATGAGACAAAAACTGGACATTCTGCACAATTCAGAAGAGTTGACAGGTTTGCACTCAAAAGTATGTAATATTGAGTTATATCACTCCACAGATCATCCCAGTGATATGGCAGAAAGCCATAAATTTGATAAGAAAAACATCTGGACATCCTGGGAATATGTGGACAGTTAAGAGGTATGACTGTGGAGTATATGGTCCAACCACAGTACAGGAGAGTGTACTTACAGTGCAGAGTATTGTGACATCCCATTTGTGCCATTCTGTAATAAAGCTGTGTTAATGATCTGTAACAGGACATGGACTGCCATGTAAAATGATCACTCACTGGAAGTATGTGTATTCAATAGGGACACGCATATGAATTGTAGGAATGAACTCAGGGAAAGAGGACAGGTGAAATCCCCAGCAGAGGAAGGCATGCAGTGGAAGATGGTTGTAGCAGCAACACCAAGCACATCTCTATATGGTACAGTACAGACCATACAGTGAAAATGTTTTGTCTATGACTGTCACATAGAGTGACATAAAAATGAGGAGGATGTCTGTGTGAGATAAGCATCCTTACATGAATAATGAAGGGGACATCTAGCTGGGATCTGACATACCATTGCAGTAGGGTGCATATTGTTAAGCTGTGCAAACTAATATGCCTGAATATGAGAGTACTCTCAGCAGAGATATCCAGCAAGGTGGCGATAGGTCAAGGATCAGGAAAAACATTACAAGAACCAATCACAATCATGGACAATATCAGAATAATACTAACACTTATCCCATGCCTCTGACATAACATTTGTGATGTGGATTGATAAGAGATGAGCCTGCACACACATATACAGGAACAACTATTATTATACATCCACACTCTATGAGAGTAACCACACACACTGTACTGGCACGGTAATATCTCTAGGAGGTGTTAGAAGGGACACTGCTATACCTATATGTGACAGTAGGGGAAATACATGCTAGTTTGCTAGTTGCCTTGTGTGCATGGCATAGCTATATATATATATATATATATATATATATATATATATATATATATATATATATACATACATGTATAGCACAATCCACACTGTCACAGATGATATACATGTCATTAATGTTGTCAAACACCTATGTATGCCGTGTGTGTATGCATAAGCAGAACAGGTAGCAGACATGCATCTGGTGTAACAAATTGATTGGTGTTCCGCACCATCAAACAGATGTATATTCCACAGAAAGAATACCCAGGTATTTCCACTAAGCTGTGTGGCAGCACACTTTGACAAAGGTGCTACACTTCAGTTATGTAGGGAGGTACATGAAGAAGGATGCGTTATACACAGTTACTGGTGTGATAAAGGCTGGGAACAATGTAGTTATTA
Organism: Protopterus annectens; assembly: GCF_019279795.1. Taxonomy (NCBI): domain Eukaryota; kingdom Metazoa; phylum Chordata; order Ceratodontiformes; family Protopteridae; genus Protopterus; species Protopterus annectens. The sequence goes on from NC_056728.1 coordinate 1,548,312,453, forward strand.
TGGCCTCTGATGTGCATGTCCTTCAAAAGCCCATTACTCTACCTATGAACCTCTAAGCAAAGTTCCTCATTAGCACTCTTCAAGAAAAATCTTGATGAGTGGATGTGAAATAGGAAATACACCCCAGGGATCACTTCTGTGGCTCTGCTTGACAGGGGCACAGGAAAATAACTTTCTTAGGTGGCATAAGCCAGGGAACCTTGTTGGCTAGGCTTACGTAAGCCCTTGGGCCGATAGCCTAGTACCTACCTATGAACCTATGAACCTACTTGTGGTACATTCAAGGGAGTGGTCAGCACTGTCACCACATGCTGGTGGATGTGCCACTTACCATCTATCCTGGGATACAGATCACATACCTATTGGTCTGATTATAGGGTATGATGTCCACATTATACTTGGGTGTTGTGTTTGTTTCCAGATTCAACAATTGTCTTCATGTTTCATGTCAAAGCAGGTGTTGTCATGTCTGTGGCAGCAGTTTTTGGTATGTGTTGATACTATCTATAATATGCTATTATCAGAGTTGGAGTCAATGATTATCTACAATCTGTAGTCCTTTGGACAGCTGTCGGACACAGCATGTGTATGTCATCTGTGATGTTCATCACTTAACTAATGGGCAGGAAAGGGCCTAGGAGACATCCCTGATGTAGCAACTGGACCTAAGATATAAGTCATGCCACAATTTCGACATAGTGAGATAGCACGTATGCCATTCACTTGTCTACCCATTTGTTCATATAGCTGTTTATGCTCACATATGACAGTATTGATTGCATACCTCAGTTTGGATTTGTGTCAAATGCCTGGACCTTGTCAAGTTCCACAGGATGATGCTGTTGTCATCATGCATGCCCTCAATGACCTCTTGCAAGGCATCTATCAGATGTAACGGACTTGTTGTAACATTAACAACTTACACAGGTCTGTCACACACACCTGGAATATTACTAGTGTACATGTAGAAGAGGTCCATGATGACATATTGGTCAACTTCACAGTTGAGGAGAGTCAGGATGTCTCTACATATGCATGCATCAGGTGTTCTCCCCCAACTCAGGTGGATGAACGTTGATGTACACCCTTATATGGGAACATAAGCGGTGTGGAGGGTGTGTTGAACTGTGTATTTAACCATATCACGAAGGTGTATGTGCTGAGTCATGGCATAGGTGATCTGTGATGTTGTCACAGTCCATTAATTTTGTGTGATAGGCCTGGATGAAGGTAAGACAGTACATACTGCCTATCATGATCTGGCCTAGAGTTTTGACACAATTTCCCGTGCAGGTATCATTGAGAAAACCTCCAGGCTGGAGATTATCCCTTACATCAGTTGATAGGTAACCGACTGGCTCACTGACAGAATACATAATGTGAAAGTTGGTGAATCAACCTATGCCAATAAAGCTGTCACCACTGGCAAACCCCGGGGATCTGTGCTTGGTCCTTCACTGTTTGAATACTATTCCTCAACAGTTCAGGCTAAAGTATATGCCTTTGACTTACCAAGTTTGCTGATTCTTGCATATTGTGTGCAATTACTGAGTCCACCGATGATGATAACAGTACAGTAGGAGATAACCCACACAACTGAATGTGATGAAGGCACACAATCTACAAATAAATGCAGAAATGTGTGTTTGTAAAGTTGTCTGTCTGAAAAGTTGAAGTCTATGTTAATCACAGCATTGACAGCAGTCTTGCTATATAGAAACCCAGTGATGCAAGCAGTGGGAACATATGTAGATAGCAATCTGAACTTTGACCACCAAGTGTCTACAATGGTTTTGAAAGCCTATGTTGTGCACATCATAAGTCATGCCATCATATTGAGATGTTAGGATTGTATGACAGCACTGCAGTCAAACCTCATCACAACACTAATAGAGTCTAAAGCTCTCGTTTATATGTTCTTCACCAGACATGAAACAACTGGAGAGACTACAGGGCTTTCTCAACAAGATAACACAGGGCCTACAACCCGTGTCATGATGTATGTGGATAGATTAAAAGCCATGTCGCTGTAATCTTTATTGTATAGGATGAGGTGACTTTAGACTGGCCTCCAGGCCAGTCACTGAGCCTACCCTAGTGGGAGTACTGCATATCCAAAAATGTGTTATAGCTGATGACATCAGCAGTGTCTGTTGAGGAGAAGATATGGGGTCCCACAGACTGGTGTAAAATGCTCTCTGTAATGTCAAGCAACAGGTCACAGAAACACACACACACACACACACACACCCACACACACACACACACACACACACACACACACACACACACACACACACACACACACACACACACACACACACTTGACTGCAGTGAATCTAGAATGCCTACCTATTTAAGTACACTGACTACAGAACTCAGAACTTTACACAAATGCCACAGCTCAAGTTCAACTTGGACTGCTTCAGGTAACACTTTATAACTGACAACATCAGCAGTATATGTTGAGTAAAAGATAATAGTGTCCCAAATGCTGGTGTAAAATGCTCTGTGTAATGTCAAGCATGAGCTCACACACACACACACACACACACACACACACACACACACACACACACACACACACACACACACACACTTGCACAGTTGACTGCAGTGATACTAGAACCCCTACCTATCTATGTACACAGACTTCAAAACTCAGTACTGTATGCAATCATTAAGGTACAAGTATGACTTGGAGTGTGTCAGACAACATTTTATAGCTGATGACATCAGCAATCTCTGTTGAGGAGAATATAATGGTGTCCCACATGCTCTTGTAAAATGCTCTCTGTAATGTCAAGCATGACCTCACACACAGTTGACTTCAGTGAGACTAGAACCCCTACCTATCTAAGCACACAGACTTCAGACCTCAGTATTTTACACAAGCATCATGTCACAAATCTGATTTGTACTAGAGTGCAGGTCAACTTATAATAGATGACATCAGCAGGCCATGCAGGAGACAAGAGGTTGGGTGGGCTGTATCAAATGGATGTGTAGACATGTACAAGTATCAAAATACTGCCATTCCATGGCATTGCAGCAGTAACTGTGGGATACACTCTTCTGTTGTTCTGCCTAGGCACACATACACAAAGTTGACTACAGTGAAAAATGAACTCTTACCTATCTAAGTACACAAGCTACAGAACAGAACTTTATGCAAGCACCACAGCACAAGTCTGATTTATATTAGAGTGCAGGTCAACTTATAGTAGAGGACATCATCAGGCCATGTGAGAGACAAGAGGTTGGGAGGCCTAAATAGGCTCATAGCTTCATAGAGTTTGGTTTCTGCATTAATCTGTAGCAGAAAGCAACTGTAACAGTCCAATATTAGGCTCTAGTCAGAGCTTGTGGATTCAAATACCACAATTTACAGCTATACCATACCGTTATTTCTTCAATAATCTTTACATTAAATTAAAACATCTATACCAGTGGCACAAATGTCCTGCTGTAAACTGTAATCTGTATAATTGGAAGATGTATATGTGCAATATAGCACAGTGTGTATCTGAGAGTTGTACATCCCCAAGGCCAGTCTGGCTGCCTTCCTGGTTGCTGGTCTGTGATACAGCTGTGACTAAAGCTGCAATCATTTCCACTTTATTCAGGTTGGCATTCACCAGTCCTTTGGCTTGGAACATCACAGCCAACTGGCTCCTTGTCAGCTTGCCATAATTCTCTGCTGACATCCATGACTGCTCTCCCTGACTAAGCTAAGAAAAAATAAATAAAACTATTGTGATATGAAACTCGGAATGTCTATCATGTGCTGCTTGAGAGTGCAAACACCTTCTTTAGTGACCACTGTTTACAGGCTACAGGAGTTCAATATCCACACCAGTGAATATTAATATGTAGTGAGGTAACCATACCACTGCCAGACAATTAATATGCTAGCATACTCTGTAGCTGAAGCATTCCTGTCATACCACACCTTTTTCTGCTGTTGAGATCCTGGCAGGTTCTCCTGAGCCAAGCCCATGAGTTCCCTGACCCTTATCCTGATGTTTAGGACATATGCACAAAAGACTCGTTGTGGGATTCACACTCACCCTCCCGCTCTTAGCAAATCAAATTGAGAGGTCCCATCACCTTATTCCCATACAACAACTCAAAGGGTGAAAAACCTGTGGATCCCTGGGGCACCTCTATGTAAGCAAACAACAGATAGGGTAAATATTTGCACTCAATCAATTGCAACAGCATCTACAGTGATATCAATACAAATATTATTTGTACATTTATTACTTTTGAATGTAGTGCACCTAATGATCACACAACCTGTCATGATTATTGTTTGCAATTATACAGCTCTCTCTTACAGTTCTGTTTGTTTGCCATTCTTCATTTATCCTAACAGTAATTTGAGACATGCATTGTGTAAGCCATTCTGTATTATAGGCCTTAAAATGTGTGAGGATATTAACTGGAAATAATATATGTATTTTCCAACCCAACAAATGAAGGGCAGATTGGATGTTAAGGAACACAGCCTGTGACTTGTGTGCTGCTTACTTACATTTCCAACCTTACATCTAACACTTTGTGCATCTAACCTGGCACACAAACTGGAAGTAAGGCAGCCTGCAGTGTTGTTGTGTTTTCCTTCTCCCAAACACTAATCAGTCACAGTTGCAACCCATTAAAATCAAACACTGTGGGAGTGCCTGCACTATGCTGACATCTCCTACAAGGATCCATTTTGTGGGGATTCAGTAATTCTAATGTGTTCACCTTTAATTTGCATATTCCCTGTACTAACAGCCCTGAATCTACACCATATAAAAAGGCAACCATGTAGTTAGGCAAACTAATGCTGAGGAGACTTGCTTATGTTGGAAAGACTGGACATAACTCTATTTCTTCAGGATATATCTGTACAGAGAAGTACCGAACTTCAAAAGGTATGGTTCCATTTGATCAGCTACATACTGCATATGTTGGAATGTCTTTAAGAAAATTTTGAAGCAAAAGGTTTTGCAGTACTTAGAAGTGTACTGATGGCATGGGCATGTTTGCCAAGCAATTTCAGAGGTATACATAATTGCCAATACATGAAAATGGAATGCAGTGTGGTAAATATATACAAATGTTTCAGTGACAGTTCCTTTGATAGACCTTTTAGCATTTCAAAGATGATTTATTAGAAAATTGTGTCATTTTCCTATTTTTTGGGGGGGAGGGGCAAAGGTGAGTCCTTGTTATGGCAAACAAGGATACACTGTTTTTTTGTTGGGGGGGCAAAGGTGAGTTACTGTTATGGCACAGAAAAGGATATGTTGCTCTTGTTACTTTCTTTGTATTGCATCCTGCCTATTGTTCATATTTCACATCTGTAGACTGTTGTATGTTTCTATAGGGACAATACTGACTGGATACCTTTTCTGTTTTATATGGAAACAATTATGCAATACTTATGTCATACTTATGTGTATTATCCTTCTGCTGTCTTTTAGGACACCTAGGAGTATGTCACCCAGGTGTGTCAGTCCTTGGAGACCCCCTTCACTGATGCCAATAACCAGGTCATAGTGGATGCCTTTAGACAACATGATGCATTTTTGCTGGAAGGGGGTGGGAAGATATGGCACATAGGATGCAAATTTGGCAGCAGATAGTTGCTGATCTGAATACTGTGGGTGGTCACAGCAGGGCATACAAGAAGGTGCTACATAAGGCCACTGACTTGATCACATCTGCACAGAGGAGAGCAGCTGCATTGGGCCATGACCAGATGGGTACTGGGGCATGACCTTGTAGGGAACCACCAATATCACCCAATGAAGAGTTCCTGGCTAATATCAGGGATATAAACAGCTCACAGGAGAGTGCAATACAGCATGTCTTAGATGTGAGAGTAACAGTGTCTAAGACAGCAAGCACATCCCAGGAGGAGCTTCCAGATATACTTTGGTATTTCAACCATTGAATACTGTCAATACACTACTTCTGTGTCACATATATTTTTATAGGGAGGATTAAAGATTAGAAAAGTTATTAGCTTAGGTTTGAATTGACAACCACATTCTTGTTGACAGTATTGTTAATGGACGCATAAAGGGGTAAAGGTATTACCACCTGTGTTACTTTTCATTGTGATGATATTGCCCTTACCTTTTGCTTAATTTCTTCCAGCCCCATCTGGATTGCAGAGAAGACTGTCATCTGCAGATGATAAGCCAAATATTTTCATGTCAGTACTGATGAGCAATTGAAAGAAAAATTTTAGTGTGTGCTGTAGATGTCTGGCCTGTTTTGTGTATTTCTGTACTTTCTGTAGTAGTGACACCACTGTTAGTTTATTAACATATATTGAACTACAGTATTGTATGTATTAATTTTATCTTGTGTTACTTGCTTTTCATCAGAGGTGATCATGACAGTGAAACTGTGGGTCCTCTGCCACATGATGTCAGTGTAGCAACAGACTCTGATGATGATGGTGGCCAAACTGAGGCACAGTCAGGGGTTGCATAGAATGAACCTGACACTGGAGTTGGCATACAGCCATTCTCTGCAATTCCATCAGACACAGCCAGTAGGCCTATGTCTACCCTTCCAGTGGCACCACAGATATTGGACAGGTGGAGGGTGAGGCCATTGATCAGGGAAGTGTGGTTACTGCAGCTTCAGTGCTTCTTGATTCTGGTCATAACCTAAGTGTAGGTGAGGTGCCACACAGGAGGATTGATACGGGTGCTCAGAGGGGCCCTGCTGCCTCCTCCAGCTGATGCAGGTGTCTCTTCCTGTGCTACTCAGCATATGTTTAAGGCCATCATGGAGGCACAAGCACATTGTCATAAGTGCTCCAGACTAATGCTCAGGGTTGTGGATATGTGAATGCCTCCAATGTTTTGCCTGTTCCATGGATTGGGTGAATGACATGTTGGAATATGGGGTGTCTGTAATGGAAGATGCATTGTCTGTGATGGAATGTCTGCTGGAAGGGAACAACATCCTCAAGGCATTGGTCAGACACATCATCTGCTGTCAGCCAATGTGGCCACCCCTGATTATGCCCCCATAGTGGCAGTATTTCCACTGCACCATCAGTGAGTGTGTTGTCCACAGCCAGATATGGCAGACCATAGGGTCATGGTCCTGGGTGTCCCTGAGTACAGAGCACATCCAGCAGACATCAGTCATGTTCAGGAAGCAGCAGTGCTTTTGACCATGGGTGTGGAAGTGCCAATGCAACTCCTGGCAGAGTCAGTTCTCATGGATGGGGAAAATAACAATGAACTGCCAACTGTACCATGCACATCTCACACCTGCTAGACATACCAAGACATAGAGCCAGCACAGAGCTTGGCTGTGCCCCATGTGGACTCTAACATACCAATTTCACCTGGAGGACCCCTACAGACACACACAGCAGTTACATGGTTCAGCTGTAGGGCACATTGTGGATGTATTTAACCATAAACACTTTACAGATGCGTTTTCAATGCAAACATCTGTATAGAGCAGTTTGATATACACATGGCATGCAGTTCTAATACATTTGTAACACAAACATCTTATATAAATTAGTTTTATATTCACAAATGACATATAATTATTTTACAAAATTCCAGCTAGCTGTGCTGCCATCGCTAGCAGTGCTGGCAGTACCTGCTTTTATCACAGAAGCTATGAAGCAGCAGGTCTCCCAAACTCTTGTCTCCCGCATGGCCTGCTGATGTCATCTTCTATAAGCTGACCATCACTCTTGCAAACGTTAGGCATATGCAGTGGTGCTTGTGTAAAGTTCTGTAGTCTGTGTACCTAGACAGGTAGAGGTTCTGTTCTCACTGCAGTTACGTGTGTGTGTGTGTGTGTGTGTGTGTGTGTGTGTGTGTGTGTGTGTGTGTGTGTGTGTGTGTGTGTGTCTAGAGAGAAGAGCTGAAGTGTGCATTCTAGAGTTATTGCTCCAATGCCATGGACTGCCAGCATTTTGATGCTTGCATTTGCCTACACATCCATTTCAGGGAGGCCTCCCAATCTTTTTCCTCCCACATGTCCTGCCAATTTCATCTATGCAGGCCTCCCAGCCTCTTGTCTCCCACATGGCCAGCTGATGTTATCTACTATAAGTTGACCAACACTGTCATAAAAGTCAGACTTGTGCCATGGCACATGAGTAAAGTACTGTGTTCTGTAGTCTGTGCACTTAGGTAGAGGTTCTTTTCTCACTGGAGGCAAGTGTGTGTGTGTGTGTGTGTGTGTGTGTGTGTGTGTGTGTGTGTGTGTGTGTGTGTGTGTGTGTGTGTGTGTGTGTGTACCTGTCATAGCAGAAGCGCTGTTCTGTGTATCCTACAGTTATTGTTCCAATGCCATGGATTACCAGCATTCTGATACTTGCACATGCCTACACATCAATTTCATGCAGGCCTCCCAATCTCTTGTCTCCCACATGGCCTGCTGATGTCATCTACTATAAGCTGATCACCACTCTAGCAGAAGTCAGACTTGTACTATGGCGCTTGCATAAAGTAATTTGTTCTGTAGTCTCTGTATTTAGGGAGGGGTTCTGTTCTCACTGCAGTCAACTGTGTGTGTGTGTGTGTGTGTGTGTGTGTGTGTGTGTGTGTGTGTGTGTGTGTGTGTGTGTGTGTGTGTGTGTGTGTGTGCTCTTGCTTGACATTACAAAAAGCGTTCTACACCAGGATGTGGGACAGAATTATTACCATATTGTCCTCAACAGACATTGCTGATGTAATCAGGTATTAAGTGTTGTATGAAACACTTCAAGTTGGACTTGTTCTGTGGCACTTGGTAAAAGTACTGAGTTCTGTAGCTTATGTACTTAGGTAGGGTTTCAAGTCTCACTGCAGTCAGCTGGGTATATGTGTAGGTGTTTTTGCTTGACATTACAGAGAACATTTTACACTAACATGTAGAACACTGTTATTAGCATATTGTCCTCAACAGTCACTACTGATGCCATCAGCTATATCATATTTGTGGATATGCAGTACTCCCACCAGGGTAGGGTCAGACACTGGCCTGGTGGCCAGGCAGGTGTCACCACATCCTATGCGAGATAGATTACAGTTACATGGCTTTCAATCTATCCACATACATCATGGCATGGTTTGTAAGCCCTGTGTTTTCTTGTTGAGAAAGCCCCGTGGTGTCTCTAGCAGCTACATATGTCTGGTGAAGTACATGCAAAAAGAGAGCATTACACTCTATTAGTGTTCTGATGAGGTTTGAGTACAGTGCTGTCATAGAATTCTGAGATATGACTATGATGGTGTGACTTATGATGTGTACAACATAGGCTTTCAATACTATGTGGACACTTGGTGGTTGAAGTTCAGATTGCTATCTACATGTGTTCCCAGTGCTTGCATTACAGGGTTTCAGCATAGCAGGACTGTTGTCAATACTGTGATTAACATGGAATTCCACTTTTCAGAAGGATGTCACAAAAAAGACACATGTCTGCATTTATTTCTAGATATGTGCCTTTGTCACCAACCACTTGTCTGTGTTACCTCCTCCTGTACTATGTTATCATAATTTGTGGACTCAATGATTACACCCAATATGCAAAAATCAACAATCTTGGTACACCAAAGGCCATATACTTTAGCCTGAACTGTTGAGAAACAGAGTCCAAACAGTGAAGGAATAAGCACAGATCCCTGGGGCTTGCCAATAGTGACACCTCTACTGGTACAGGTTGATTCACCAACTTTCACAGTATGTATTCTGTCGGTGAGCCAATTGGTTACCCATCTAGTGGCATAGGGATTAATCCCCAACTGGGAGGGTTTTTTTCAGTGATACCTGCATGGGGATATTGTCAAACCCTAGGCCAGATCACATTAGGGAGTATGCACTGTCTTACGTCATCCAGGCCTATCACATGGAATCACTGGGCTGTGACAACATCATGGATCACCTATGGCATGAATCAGGACATACACTTTCCTGATACTGTTGAATCCACACTTCAGCATGCACTCCACATGGGCTATTTTCCCATAGAAGGGTGTACATCAGCATGCACCTATGTGAGTTGTGAGGACAGCACCTGATGCATGCATGTCTAGAGACATTCTTACTGTCCTCAACTGTGAGATAGACCAACATGCCCTCATGGAACTCTTTTAAATGGACGCAAGCAATATTCCAGCTGTTTGCAGCAGACTTGTGTGAATCTATAATGCTAAATCATGTCTGTCACATCTGATAGATGCCCTCAAAATGGTCATTGAAGGCATACATGATGACAATAGTATCATCCTGTGGAACTTGACCAGGTCAAGGCATTTGACACAAATCCACACTGTGGCACTGCGGTATTCAATCAACACTGTCATATGTGCCCATAAACACTTATATCACCAACTGGGTAGACAAGTGAATCACGTATGTGGCATATCACTCAATTGAAATGTGTGAAGCAACCTATATCTCAGGTCCAGTGATCAGGTCTGTACATGAGGACTGTCTGCTTGGCCCTTTCCTGCTTATTATTTAAGTGATGGACATCACTGATGACATACACATCCTGCTCCAAACAGTGGCCTGAAGGCCTACAGATTATGGGCAGTCATTGACTCCAACTGTGATATTACTATAATACCAACAGTATCAACACATACCAAATATTGCTGCCACATTCAGAAAAACACATCCAATGACAAGAAACATGGGTGGATTTGTTTAGTGAGGTACACAAGCACACAACAGAGGTATATGGTGTAATCACACCCCATAGTCAGACCAATAGTATTGTGACCCATGTCCTGGTGTACATGGTAAGTGGAACATCCACCAGCATGTGGTCACAGTGCTGAGTACTCCCTTGAATGTACACAAGTACTCGGTATGTGAGGGACATCCACATCAGAGGCCATAACACCTTGATAGTTCCCAGCCTTCAGCACACGAGAACTGAGTACAATGCACCCTATCATTGACTGCCCACAATCTGTAGGCCTTCAGGCCACTGTTTGGAGCAGGACGTGTATGTCATCAGTGATGTCCATCACTTAAATAATGAACAGGAAATGGCTAAGTAGACAGGCCTGGTGTACAGACCTGATCACCTGAATATCATTGCTTGAGCCTTCCTGTGTCCTGACAGAGTGCACTTCAAACTATCTGGAGATATACAGAGCTAAGTATATTTTTCTGGCACTTCAGAGTTGTATACTGTTAATTGTTGCTTGAATAATTTTATATCATTGCTGGCTGACTTAAGAGTTGTGCACTGTTATTTTTGCTTCACTGTATAGTTTTTCAGATTTCTGCTGAAGGTGTTGGTTTTCCACACCGCCCCCTATTTCTCTTTGTCTTAAGTTGGTATAACTGGTTTTACATCCTGTGTGTTATCTGACTATCTCAAGGATTACTTGCATAAAATTAGACCCTCTTAGTAACAGCCTGCATATCATTGCTGGAACCTTCCTGTGTCCTGACAGAGTGCTCTTCAAACTATCTAGAGATATACAGAGCTAAGTATATTTTTCTGGCACTTCAGAGTTGTGTACTGTTAATTGTTGCTTGATTAATTTTATATCATTGCTGGCTGACTTCAGAGTTGTGCACTATTTTTGCTTCACTGTATAGTTTTTCAGATCTCTGCTGAAGGTGTTGGTTTTCTCCTACCCACCCTCTGTATTCCTGTCTTGCTTAAATTTGGAGGCTTTTGCAGTTGCCCACCCCCACTGTAGATATGATCTGGGACACTACCCCCAGTCCCATCTCTTTACCTCATTCTGCCTAATAGACTCCTGCACTTGTTTTTAGTAATTTTTAATTTAATTGCATTATTTAAATAGTTTGGTCTAACATTGCTACATACTCAAGTGTGCTAGCTTGCACTGCATTTGAATTGTTTTTACTGATGTTTTAGCTACTTTTCTGCATAAAAAAAATCTAAGCCTGTTTCCTACCTTTCCTGTAACATGTGTATTCCAGATTCATATTGGGCAGGATTCACGAAGCCTCCGTGTAAGAGTTATAACTTACACGGAGGCTGCAGTTAAACGGAGTGATGTCAGCATGCTCTGCATATTCATGAGAGCATGCTGAATCACAACTAAGGCTAACACGGTCCGTGGAAGACAGTAGGGGGCGTGTCTGTAGGCCGAGCCCTGCAAGCGGACACGCCCCCAGAAGAGTAAAATTGTCCAAAGTAAACACCCACGACAGAGGCCATGGAAATGTGAATAAACACAACACAACACATGCCCCCACAGACTATGAACATAAAATATATAAATGAACATGTTATATATTTTATATAATCATAAAGATGTTTGCCCGTGAGTGCACTCGTTTGCGCGGGCATACCCGTAGCTTAACCACAGTTAGCAGTCAGTGGAAAAGGATATAATAACTAAATAAGCAAAGTAAGCCAAGAAGCAATAGCATAGCGGTAGAGACGTTGGCTGAAGAGCAGGTATTCATAGTTCGAGCCCCCACAACACCAATTTTTTATTTCTAGTAAAATAAGCACGAAACAAGTCCCTGACAAACATGTACACATATAAAATCATAGTTCATGTATAATGTAATGAAATAGTCCATTTATTTTGAAGAAATGTGAGATAACAAAATAATAAAAGATGCCAGATGTGCCTATAGCTGAGCTACAATTTAACAAGGTGAGTGCATCTGCCCGTAGGTGAGCAGTGGTTTAACAGGTGCAAAATGAGTGCCCGTAGGTGAGCAATGGTTTAACAGGTGCAAAATGAGTGCCCGTAGGTAAGCAGTGGTTTAACATGCTGAAACTGTGTGCCCCTAGCTGAGCTGAGCATAATATGCGTGCTGATAGCCAAATGAGGCGTAAACCAGCGTACCCCGTTTGCGTGGAGCTGCGCACCACGCCAACAAGCTAACCGACGGGCAATGTTGAACAAGCCATATCAAAACTGCCTTTACACAGACACACCCCTCGGCCTGTCTAGACAGTCATAAAAAATAAAAAGCAGTGGCCAGGTTCGAACCCAGGATACTATACACCATAGTCAAGGTACTGAACCACTACGCCATGACAGCAACACCTGTAAATGCAGTAATAGCAAATATATAGGAATGAATACAAAGTGGAGCATGACAAAGCAGGTTTTGTGAAGTTGATACAATTCCAAAATGGCCAATCACAGATATGTGCGGGAAAAACGGCCTATATAAGCCCCATAGGTGGAAATACACAGCATAAACGATTGTAGAACTGACTTACAGCCAGAATGACAGGAGTAGGTGAGGGTAGTTGCTTTCGAGCACAGAGGTGGGGCATTGAGGAGTCCAGATACATGGCCTGGCTCCTAGTCCACAATCATGAGGCCCAACTCATGCAGGGCCAGGTTCTGTGGGGAGCATATAGGGCTGAGGCGTGGGACCGGTTGGCTCATGATCTCACCAGTGCCACAGGGATTCCAAGGACTGGTGAGCAGATTTGTCACCACCATGCGGACCTGAAGAGGCGCAAGCAGGACCAATTGAACCTTTGGATCCAGGAGGCCCGGCAAATGCCCAACGCCCCACTACTGAGTAAGTTACATGTAATTATGTATGTAAGAAATTAAACCAGCTGATATTATGGAGATGTGTATTCCAATATTACTTCATTTATATTACAGCTGCAGGTGTCCGTTCTGCGAACCGCAGAGCCTATGGCGATAGGCTGGTGCGGTTGCGCCACCAGGCAGGTCAGTAATCCTCTCCCAGTAACTGTAAAGAAATATAAAAGTATGACAGTTAGCAAAAGAGTGTAGTCACTAAGTAATAGAATGAGCAAGTAACAAGTGTAAGAGTGTTTGCAAGTATTGCTTGATTACAAAAGTGTGTTGCAGTCTGTAATCCAAACAGAAAAATGAAAATGTCTGAAATAAAGTCTGAAATAAAGATGCCCCACCTGTAATATAATAGTACACAACCTGCAGCAGGCTGAAAAGTACAGCTGCAGAAGATGAGCAAATCACATGTGTGAAATATACCCCTGTTGAAATACTGAAACATGACATAAGTGAGACTGCTGGAAAGGATTGTAATAACTACAGGTAAAACATGTCAATAAAGCCTAGAAGTAAGTACCATCCTGAATAGTAAAATGAAAACAAATGAGAGAGTGTGAGAAAGTGTCATGAATCCACCAATAAAGTAGTAATAACCCTGATTAAAGTATACTGCAGTCAGTACAGAATGAAATGCATGTGAGAAGCAAAACCAAACAGCGAAATCTGTTCAAAGTGTTGCTGCAGCTGGAATGTGTATCCCAAAATCTGGATATGTTGCTCTCAGTCTGCAATATGCAGATAGTATGATTGTCTGACATACCAAACATCCACAGTTGTCTATAGCTATATAAAGCAAATGTAGCAGGATGATGTAGCTGAACAAAGCTAGATATGAATGTGTATGAAGAACAATAAAATGTATATTGATGTAGCAGTAACAGTCCTATCACCAAGTTGAAGTAGTTATCATATAGGAAACTGTAGTTAGAACAGTAGTGTGTATATATGTGCAGCTATTAGAAATGTACAGCATATGTATTGGTATTCGAAGGTGTTAATATTATTTTCTTCACCCCACCCTATAACCACATATAACCCATTCCACGTGAAAATGGTATGTGCAATCACAATTAACACCCCTGGACATTTGTCCTGTTGGGTCATAAATATTTGCATGTCCGTTGATGCATCTGCCCTGTTCATACATCCAAATCTGATAGCCTGTTGCCATCAATCAACCCTGCATGTTGTTGGACTGTGTATTGCTGTTCAAATTATGCATGTGTTATGCTCGCTGTTCAATGGTGTGAATATCTGGGTGTTTGGTTAAAGGGAATACTAATGCATGCTGTTACAACTAATTGTGAATGGTATTATATGTCACTAACCCAAACTGTCATGACATAATGCAAAACATAGGACGACAGGGAAGGCGGGTTCCAGCGGACCCACCTCTCCCACCTCAGCTGGCGAGTGCACCTGGCACTAGTGCCCAGTCTGGACCCTCCTCCGGTGACCCTGTGCCACCTGCGGGTGGAAGCACTGCAGGTGATGGGGCTTGTCCCCCCTCTGCAAGTGTGGCCGGAGGAGAACCACCACTCACCCTCCGTAGCGTCCGGACTGTGGTGCGTAGGGAGATCCAGGACTCTGTTCTTGGGCCCCTACGCCAGCTTGAGGCACAGGTGGCACAACTTACGGGCATGCCTGTTTCCCGGCCTACACAGCCCCCAGCACAGCCCCGTCCTGGGCAGTGAAGGAACAGTGGCAACTGCCCATGGGTGGGGATATCAGTTCCACTGTTGCCATCTGTGGGCTCATGGGCTCTGGATATCCAAACCTCCGTCCCCGCAATTGTGTAACCCCCCCACACGTGTCATACACCGCCCCTGTATGCGTCTTGTTTGTCTTGTCTGTTGACCTACCCAACCTACCTCCCCAGCTATACCGACTTCCTTCACCTGACATACCACTCTCACCTGAAAAAAAAAAAAAAAAGGGCACTCTGTACCCACAAAAAATTACGCCCCATACATAGCTGCCCATTCCGCACACATGTCTGCTGGACATGGAAACTATCAATTACAATTGGCTGTACAACAAGTATTATTGTTGTCCTGACACCTCTCTCAGGGGTGGAAGGTTTCAAATGTCACACCAAATTAGATACATATGCACAGCTGTTGCTGAAGAAGAAATGGGCAGATATGGGCCTTACCTACATCCCTCCTGCAAATCACAAGCTTGTTTCCCTACTGTCTTACCCTCTTTGTGACCCCTTTTTCACCATTTTCCTGTCTCCCCATTTTCATTTCTTTCAAAGAAAATAGCGTGGGTGTGCGCCAGAGTAAGCCCTGTTAAGCAGTTGTAAGCAGGAGTGTGCATGTGTGCGCGGAGCTAAACGCCAGTGCGCATGCGTGAGCTCCGCGCAAACCTGCGCTAACCCAATTACAACTGCTTAAAAGTGCCTTAGTCACTCTGATTGACAGGTCCTGTAGTCAGTTCAAAAGCAAAATAAAATCCCACCGTCAGTCCTGAACCCAGGACCTTGGAAACAGTAGTCTGCATAACCTACCACTAAGCCATGACTTTCATACAAAAACATTGTGCTAAAATAAATATATCATGTAATAGTAGGAATGAATGTAAAGGGAATATAGGATGTGTAGTACACAACGCATGTCATTTAGAAGTACTGTCAAAACTAGTGGATTTCCATAATAGTAGTGTGTGAACAGAAACAGCCATGCTATTTGGTAGCTAGTAGGTAATAATGTCAGTTAATGTACATATATAAATGTATGTATATTTACATATATATATATATATATATATATATATATATATATATATATATATATATATATATATAGTTGTAGGTGTCATTGTGCATACACACTTTCTACAGGGAACAGGAGAGAGGAATGGAGAAATGTGAATCTACAACACAGCCTGAATCATGAGAGAGATACTAACCTTTACACTCACATAACAGTGTCCACAGCATACCAGCATGGTCCCCGCCCTTACAATCTGAAAGGGCAATGCCTATCTCACATACCCTTTTATAGCACTGTCCTGAAATCACAGTGAGAACTGCAATCAGTACACAACTGGCTGCATGCAATTAGCAAATGCTGGCTTACAATTGGTGCAGAGGCCGTCACATGGACCTATGCAGATACCTACAAAAGCATCCTGTACTAACACTCCACACATGCAATACGTTCATTGCACTGTCTGGAAGCAGACAGAGGGAGAGTGACAGACAGAGACAGAGAGTGAGAGAAAAGAAAATACACAGGCTACACACTGAGTCTAAGCTGTCAGCAGTGACAGTAGCAAGCTGTGCCAGCAGCATCAGGAAGCAGAAGTAGTGGTAACGCAACCGGCTGTGACAAACACAGGTATTGTAATGTAGCAGGTTAATAGTCTGCATACTGTGAACCCTCCAAATGTGTCATAGGTCTGTATCTATAGGTATGTCCATGTGATACGTTGTGTGTACATAGTTCCACCAAAAGGGGATGACTATACATTACATGTCAGTCAGTGTTAGGCCATGATCCTGGCAGCAGTTGTCTGCGCGTTGCCCTCATCAATGGCTGTAGTGACTGTTTTGAAAGGTCAGCCAGGTTCAAAAGGCAGGATCAGCCCATCACAAAGGCAAACTGGCCGGGAACAAGTGTTGTGTCTGCAGGTACCCAATATCGCTGTATATGCGTCCCATACTGAATAATTCCATAGCTTAGCAGACCAGGCCGGTTATGCTTATGATGTGGTAGTTCCCAGGGTCAGTAGAGGTGCCTCCTTAGTGGTGTGGGACCACTGCTGCTGTATGCCAGTGTCCAGGTACATATCCTGTAGTACGGCCAAGGTTAAATATCAGTCTTATATGCGGTTGTATGTCCTCTTGGAGTGCATGTAGCACACATCCAGGGATACCATCAGGTCACAGTGATGCTGTGTGTTCTGCTTTGCTGAGGGCGGCCCTCACCTGGACATGTGAGATGATAGGGAGGTTACATTCAGCTGTGATAGGTATTTCAACTTGTGGGGGAGAAGGAGGGGGGATACGTGCACCGAACCTGTCTGCAAGAATGTTGCCAATATCTGTGTGTTCGGTGAATGTTAAGTAGGTGTGTATTAACTCAGAGCATATCTGAGGCATTTGGTCCATATGTGTAACATAACTGAAGAAGGCCTTGTGGTTATCTATAGTGTTTGTGGCCATTTTCCTCCCAGAGTAGGCCATGGCCGTTGTTATGAGAGACCGTAGCATATTACCAGTGCTGATGACAGATGCCTTCCCTTAATGTGAATCTGCTCTGTCCTGCAGTAGCCTCCTGCTATTGTTATACAATCTGCCTCTAGCTGGGGTCCACTGGACAGGATGCCTAACCTTTGTGCATAGGGTCTGGGTTAGAAATGTGTGTGCAAGTTCCATGCAATCTGTGGGATGTCCGTGGTAAGCATTCGCAAAGGGGTCAGCAGTGTGGGTTGTGGCTTCCACTGGCCCAGTGGGCTGCATGGATACCATCTCAGTCCTAACAAGTGAATAACTGTCTAATCACATACATATCAAAGTAGTCTACTGTGCCGGTGGTGGTGGTGGGATATGTATATCCAGGCCGAGTAACTTGTGTCCACATCACACTAGTGGATGGCGTTCCACATACAGTACCTTGGTATGAACCCCCAGAGTGAGGTTGTGCATTGGACCTGTCACAGTGTGCTGACCAATGGGGCATGCCACTATGTTGTATGGAATGTGGCAGGTATTGTTGCACAGGTGTTGGCTGAGCACTGATATCTGGCCATGTACTTGTGTATCCACCACAAGACACACACATGCAACATATGGGAGTAGTAGTATATCACTACACTTGAGTATCATGTATAGTATGTGTGCCATATATTGCTGACATAGTCTTCTGATATCCTGTTTGTGTTCTCTTCCAGGGAGATGGCGCATCAGCGTAATCCCACCTACTCTGCAGCAGAAGATGAGGAGATACACCAGAGCCTGGTGCGGGAGTATGACATACTGTTTTCCCGCACCTGCCAGAATCAGCAGGAGAGGGCTGCACTGTGGCAAGACCTTGTACGTAGGGTAAATGACATTGGCACGCATAATAGGACATATGAGCAGGTACGACATCACTGCAGTGGTTTAATCAGAAATGTCCGTCAGCGTGCGTCGGATATCCACAGGCAACAGGTTGCCACAGGAGGTGGGGTGGCCACACATCCTCCTCTCACCAGACTGGAGGGGCTACTCCTAAGTGTTGTGGCACCAGCCCCGGAACAGCAACAGTAATACACCTGCATCATGATGGAGGCTGGATCCACACAGCTGCACGACATGGAGCGTGCAGGTAATATGCCATATGTACACTTGACTGTTCTGTACACTGTTAGTTTATGTATGCATGTGTAAGGTGTGTCCGTGGTATGTAGCTGCCAACATAGTATGTAATTGTGCATGTGTGATATTGGCAATATCAGCAGCTGACGTGTGAAAGGCAACTGCTGTACTACTGCACTGTATCATATGCAGTATCAATGGCGCAGTTTTGCCCACTGACATTAATTTCCTCATTTCTGCAGGTACCTCCGGGGTTACAGCAAGGCAGGCCATCCATGCGGGTGAGTGTGTTTAACAATACCTATAATAGTCCTGATAGTGCTAGTAATACTAGTGTAACTCAGTAGTGCTCTGTGTGTATACTGCGGGGTGTGCATGTGTGCATGTGTGCAGGTGTGCCTGTGTCCACGTGTGCATGTGTGCATGTGTGCCTGTGTCCACATGTGCATGTGTGCATGTGTGCATGTGTGCCTGTGTCCACGTGTGCATGTGTGCATGTGTCCACGTGTGCATGTGTGCATGTGTACACGTGTCCATGTGTGCATGTGTGCCTGTGTGCCTGTGTGCATGTGTCCATGTGTGCATGTGTGCATGTGTGCATGTGTGCATGTGTCCACGTGTGCATGTGTGCATGTGTGCCTGTGTCCATGTGTGCATGTGTGCATGTGTGCATAAGTGCATCACTGGTAACATTGTGTGGACACTGTAAACTGTGTTTCCTGTCTTCCTCCCACAGGTTCTGGTGCTGCTCTGGTGTCCTGCAGCAGGGAACCTGAATCTGGTGCCACAGGTACTGGTAATGATGATATCTGTGTAATGGTACAGGAAGGTGTGTCAGGGTCCGCCATTGGTCAGCCAATTGACAGTACACAGCTGTCAACCCCATCATTGTGCACAGTCATCCTGCCAGTACATCCTTTGTCACCATAGTCCCTAGGTGATGGACAGGATACAGTGGGCATTGACCAGGGTAATGTGGTATCTGTGGCACATGCTTCCCCACACAGCAGCCATGGGCAGGGTCCTGCAATGGTACCACACAGACAGTTGCCCATGGGTTCTCGTGGGAGCATCTGTGGGCGTACTGCCTCTGGCAGACGTGCCCAAAGAGGTCTGTCAACCTCAGCTATGTTTTGGGCTGTCATGCAGGCACAGTCGCGTATGGAAAGGTACACCAGACAGGGTCTGAGGGAGCTGAGACCATGTCGCACAGCCATGACTGACAGTATGCATGACATCGTGGATGCTATCCGTAATTTCACCGATGTCATAGACAGACATTGTGGGGACATATTACAGCAGTTCCACAACCAAATGTCCATGAGCCAGGGCAATGGTGGGCGGTTGCGGTGTCGACATGGCCGTATGCCAGCAACAGCAGCAGCTGGCAGTCGGCGCGGACGACAACAGGCCCGTGCACGCCCCCATAGTGCCAGCAGCAGCCCCAGCAATGCTGGGCTGTGCTGTTATCGGAACGCCCCAGAAGACCACGTGCACGTGGCTCTGGACAGTCCCAACAGGGACCTGTGTCCAGTCAACACACTCCCACTTCTAATGACAGTACCCAGTCTGGCTTAGTACTGGATACAGTCCGTAGCACCCCTGCCAGGCACAGGTACTGTGTCTGTGCCCACAGACACTGATCTGTATGACCTGCCAGGTGCAGTCTGTGGCTGTCCACAAACCCCTGTATATGGCAGCCATGAGGTGGAACTGTGTGTGTGCATACACACATGCGAAATGTTAACACCTAGGGCTACCACATACACGCACACACTGCACCAACAGTGCCCCACCCTGTACTGCTGTCCCTCACCAACACACATACACACACATGTCAATTGGTGGTATCAGTGGCAGACTCAGGCATACCTAATTCACACCCTGTGCATATGATGACACTGTGCCACCACCTGCAATCTCCAACATCATTGCGGGAACAGGTAAACATGTTGCTGATGCACAGGGTGACTACATAGAAGTGTATTAGTAGTATCATGTTGGTAACAGTACAGTGTGCTGATATGACTGTGTGTATATCCCAGCATGCCTGATGCAGTAACCGTATGACTGTCCTGAATTGTTATCTGCACCCATAGTACGTACCAAAGTGTAACAGCTGCACATTATTGCATGCCGGTGGTAAGGATGTCAACAGATAGCCACATACATGGGTAGCACAGGGGGGAAGCTAATGCAAGTAGTGATATGCAATGATGGACATGTACAGTAATGGTGTCAAGTTGCCCACAATGACTATGCAATGTGGATGTTTGCGCATGTTGATATGTGTGCAGTACCAATGTAATCCAAATCACAATTAACTATGCCATAATATCAGTTCTACCATGGGAATCTGCGCTGTGCATTCCTGGGTACATGTTGATAGTGCCTACATATTTGCACTGTTACCTACTGTTAGTGTTACCCCTTCTTTGTTGTACAATGGCCTACTTCCAGCCCTGCTTACTGTAGCTTTGTTTGCATGCATGTTCGCTTGGGGTTCCCTGGAACACTGCTTCCACCTGCAATGCAGAGTTACAGTGCTTCTGTGGACTCCTAGTGACATCTGCATAGCGTACGATACGTATGTCAAGTTTACACATGACAGAACATCACTGTCTGCCCTGTTCGCATGTACGTTGCCTGTGACACATTGCCCATGTCTTACCTGGCATTTACCCACGTGTGCAGTCATATATGCCAATGTTATGAAACAGTAGCAGTACACCCACACATACACACCTTCAGTATGTTGTTCCCCATTGGCCCTATGTGTTGGTACTCACCATGGCAATCACACTACTAGGGTAGCATGTGCAAAGGTAACCTGTGAATCACCTCTATGGTCCAGTTGTGGTTTATGTGAGTCATGTGGCAATGTCACAGCTGCCACATGTATGCAGTCAACCATCACCCTTGGCCAGGAATGTACAATACATGTGTGGGATGCCACCACATAGCCAATCTGGGGACTGAGCACTCTGAACCCAGTAATGCCATACCCTGTCAGGTGGCATGTCATACTACAGTGACTACAATACCAGTCAGACATAGACACGCACTGACAACAAGCTGAACACACTGGGGCATACGTGGGGACTCGGAATAGCATCCTGCCTGAGCATCACACACCTCCGCAGCTGGCACACAGACATATGTTATGTCGGAACAGAGCACATGCCACACATGGCACACACATCCTGTGTGCCACACACTCACAGCCTGTAGGGCTACACAACACACCTGCTACAGATGTGTCAGGTACCTGTCTTGGCCGCTGCAGTGGGGTCCCGCTCAACAGGCTGTACATGGTGAAGGTCACAGTGATATGCCTCAGGGGCACTATGGTCCACCACAAAACACATGCATACAGGTCAGTCAGAGGCATGGACACATATGACTCAGTCATTGACCATGCCACTATGGATGACCTGAGACATACCTCCCTGGACTACATGATAGGGAACATAGAAGGGATCTCTCAGCATGTGGCATGGGCCAGTATGAGCCTGATCTTGGTTGCCATCATACCCTCACCAGGTATGCTACAACTATATGTAGGAAGCGTGTTGTATGTCTACATTCTGCTCAGTCTCCAATGTCATTCATAGGGTATCCGCTGGCTGTCAACGTGTGCTTACATGCTAGGAAAGCCACAATGATGTGCAAGGGGCAGCTTGCACGTGACACCCATGGCTCAATGTATATTGGCGAAGCTCCTTGATACACACATACTGCCTTATGCTGCAGGACACAGATTACATAGCCACCTCCACGGGTATCACACAGGTTAGGACACTAACAGTGCTGCTACACAACACCAGCAGTGTACACCGCAAGATGCATGCACTGGACACTGTCCTCAGCACGGTGAACTGCAATGTCTGTGCAGTACCAGAGTCCTGATTCTTGGCTCACAGGTGCAACCCATCACTGCCAGGTTATGCCTCATACCATGCCTGTCGTCCCCTACACATGTAACACACATGGACAGGGGGGTGGTATCCCAAGGCACCACAGATACACACACCTCCAGATTGTTGGCACAGCACAAAGCATCAGCGCCTATTCATGTGCAGCTAACAGTGTGTCGGACTGCCGTCTGGTTCATAGCCTGGCACACACAACCCTCCCATACACAGGAAAACCACCTATCCTCCATAACAACACTGGCAATATGACAGTCTCAAGAACTGTCTTTATATGGCTGGACTGCATCCAGCCAAACATTGTGTGTGAGCATTACTGTAGCTACAACACACTAGTTGAAGGGTTCCCAGCATGTGGTCACTGAATTGCAGTGGAATGACATGTTACCTCTCCCACAACAGGTGGGAACATGCAGCACCTGTACATCAACTACATGTAGACTATATGGCCCAGACCAGATGTGTATCCCCTGCTGTAGGTATTTTACCATATACACCCACACTGTATAGACACATACCGCATGCGGCCCCTGCACAGTAAGACACAGTCATATTGTTATGCATTGCAAATACCATTTATCCACTCGAGGCATGTGTCAGACATGGTAACTACTGCAGGTCACAGGTATTTATGTGTATGCGTCACACACATACATCATGTGTGCAATGCCATTGCTGGTTTAGGCAATGGCATGCATTGTTATGCACAAAGACCCACACAAGGTCATAATGTGTGACACAACCACACATGGCAGTTGTGGGTTACCAAAACATACCTATCTGTACTCTGACAATGGTAATAGACCCAGTAGCAGAGCGCACTATTGGCATTACTGGCCAACTAGCCCTGTTTGGCTGTGCTGATAGTGTGGTGACATCCCCTGTGTTTACTGGGGGAATATGCAGCATATGGTGTATTGTAGTATTTGCCAAAAGGATCTGTTTTCTCACACTTGCATGTACACACACCCTACTACCTCCACACACACACACACACGCACACTTGCCATTTGCAGGATTCATAGCCCTACCTAACTAAGTCACAATACATGAGAGAGACACATTAGCGAAGTGCACTATTCAGATTACTAGATGGTTCCTTTTCTCTGGCTGTACTTACAGGGTGCTGACATCATCAGTGTTTTGAAAGGGTAATGTGCATCAGGTAGTGTGATTTCCTGATTGCCAAAACTAACATGTTTTTTATACAGAATTGCACACACACAAACTCCCCACATCCAAACACACACACACTTGCAGGTTTCAAACCCCTACCTCACTATGTTATGACACTTGAGAGTGACACTGTAGCAGATTGTGCTATTATGATTACTGGTAGATGTCTCTTCTCCAGCTGTATGTATAGGGTGCTGACATCATCACTGTTTGGAAAGGGTAATGTGCATCATGTAGTGTGATCTCCTGATTGCAAAAAAAGCACATGTTTTTCATACAGAATTGCACACACACAAAGCCCCCACTTCCAAACACTCACACATGCCATTTGCTGGTTTCAAACTCCTACCTAAGTATATTATGACACTCGAGAGAGACGCATTAGCGGAGTGCGCTATTTGAATTACTGAGAGGTTTCTCTTCTCCTGCTGTACTTATAGGGAGCTGACATCATCCGTGCTGAGATAGTGGAATGTGCATCCTGTAGAGTGCTTTCACAGTTGCCAAAAGGAACGTCGCCCTCACACAGACTTGCACACACACTAACCCCCCCCACACACACTGGGCAGTTACAGGATTCAAACCCCTACCTAACTATGTTATAACACTCTTGACAGACGCATTAGCAGAGTGCACTATTTGAATTATTGGGATGTTTCTCTTCTCCTGCTGTACTTATAGGATTCTGACATCATCCGTGCTGAGATAGGGGAATGTGCATCCTGTAGAGTGCTTTCACAGTTGCCAAAAGGGACATCTCTCTCACACAGACTTGCACACACACTAACCCCCCTCCACACACACTGGGCAGTTGCAGGATTCAAACCCCTACTTAACTATGTTATGATACTCGTGAAAGACACATTAGCGGAGCACGCTATTCGAACTATTGGAAGGTTTACCTTCTCCTGCTGTACTTATAGGGTGCTGACATCATCCGTGCTGAGATAGGGGAATGTGCATCCTGTAGAGTGCTTTCACAGTTGCCAAAAGGAACATCTCCCTCACACAGACTTGCACATACACTAACCCTCCTCCACACACACTGGGCAGATAAAGGATTCAAGCCCCTACCTAACTATGTTATGACACTCATGACAGACGCATTAGCAGAGCGCGCTATTCAAATTAATGGGAGGTTTCGCTTCTCCTGCTGTACTTATAGGGTGCTGACATCATCTGTGCTGAGATAGGGGAATGTGCATCCTGTAGAGTGCTTTCACAGTTGCCAAAAGGGACATCTCCCTTACATAGACACTAACCCCCCTCCACACACAATGGGCAGTTGCAGGATTCAAACCCCTACCTACCTATATTATGACACTTGAGGGAGATGCATTAGCAGAGCATGCTAACCAAATTACAGGGCATCGGGTTTGCACCTGCAGTATTTATAGGGTGCTGACATCTTTATTTCTACAGAGGTATGTACATCTAGTACTACCTGTCAGGTGGGGGATAGTATATATATATATATATATATGCATTTGCAGCCCCCTACGTCAGGGTCAGATATGCACATCGCACTGGCAGGTTATGTTCTATACCATGCTTCGTGACCACAGGACCTGTAACACACAACACAACCAGTCCAGAACACCACACCCACATCCAGCACGCACACTTAGCTTCCCTGGGAACAGTGCCGGGATATGCATGTGTTCACATACACCATTCCAGTTGTTAACATCAGGTACAGGCATATTGTGTGTGAGAACTACTCAGGCCTCTACCACTTTACCCTACAGCCACTACAATTTATGGGTCCATGTGCTATGGCAGAACCACACACCACAGCCACATGGGGGAATACATATTGCACCTGTCCATCTGCAACATGGGTACTCACTGTTCCACACCAGAGGTAGACCACCATTGTTGATATCTGACCATACCCACCTTTCCCTGGACATCCATATCCCATCTCCACCCCAGGCAAGGTTGTCACTGCACACAAACTGTATTTAGCACAAGCAGACTCTACACTTGTGAAGACTGGGGTGGACGACTTCAAAGGACCCATGCTGGGGGACTATACTGGCCACTCAGCATAATCCTTGACAATTGCATTCTATGAGCATGTGTATGGTTTGCATTGATCATGCTATCCCACATATACCCATGACTGCTCCACAACAAGACACCTGTCAGGTGTACACCAGCCATATA
Source organism: Protopterus annectens (assembly GCF_019279795.1). Taxonomy (NCBI): domain Eukaryota; kingdom Metazoa; phylum Chordata; order Ceratodontiformes; family Protopteridae; genus Protopterus; species Protopterus annectens. The sequence goes on from NC_056728.1 coordinate 1,548,338,576, forward strand.
TGAGCCATAGAACAGACAGAGTGAGCTAATACATTGCAGAGCTGTAGCCCACAGAGGGAGGACATATGTGAACAGTTCCGGCATGGCACTTCATTCACACATAATCATCACAACACAGTGTTGACAGTGGAATTGTCCAGAGAATGCAGATAGGGCTCCCCTCAGTCTGTTATTGATGGCCACTTACTGTTAGAGATCCTCAGCAACCCTCTTCCAGCACACACCGACAACATGGCTGTGGCTTAGCACATTCAAACCCTGGGATCTCCACTGTGCCCCTGTTTGACAGAGGCACAGCTCACTAGCCTCCCACATTGCCTTATGTGACCTACTTTACAGTGGCACAGTAGCCTACTGTACTGGGGATGCAGATGCCAAGCACACTCTGGCTGAGCTGTCATTCCCTAGGGCAACAAGCCTAGTATTGACCTCTACACCCATATGTTCAATTGTCAGATGCACAATATTTGTTGTGCTGTTCTACTGTTTGCAGGTCTTTATTGCCATAGCATTCCCTGTTCCTATGACCAACTTGTGTATCTGTGGAAGATGTTTGCATATGATGGCGATCCACTATATCACTTATGTTTCTGTAGTCATTTACTGTGTGCACTGGGCAGATTGCTGTGTTGTGGTTGGTTCCTGGAATGACACGTACAAATACCAGATATGTGTGGCCAACTGCTAAACGGAGATATAGCCTAAGTGTGTGAGCATGCCCAGTTCAGCCTTTCCATGGCATGTTGTCTGACATATGCCTCATTTATCAAAGTGTGCGAGCATGCCCAGTGTGAGCTTTCCATATGTTGCACTCTGAAGTCCACCACATATTTGGGTGTGTGTGAACTTCAACAATATCTCACGTTTATGGTTGTGTGTTGGGTGTCATGTTGTGTACTAACTGGCCAACTGCTTCGTGTCTGCCACAACAGGGATTATACTGTGCCTGCAGGGATTGCATGGGATACTTTGCAGACAGTTGTCAACATACTTTCATAATGACCTAACACTGTAGTACCGTATAGTGTACTGGTTCAGTACTTTCACTGTGGTGGACAGTATCCTGGGCTTTAGTCCTATCACTGCTTGACATCTTCATAGTGAGCTCAACAGACTGTGTAGGGGCCAGTTGTGCACATATGACCATGTTGCATTATGTTCAGATATGGACTACCTACACCAGGCTCGTCCAACATTGGTAGTGTATTCCACAACATGGGTGGACATTGGCAAACACTAGCGATGTTCCCTAGGCCATTTCTGATGCTAGTCACAGGGTGTGTTTGTCCTTCGACACACATTGTAACTCGAGTTTGCCATGACATATGTCATGGTTAGTATACTGTGCCTCCGTCTACCTCTGACATAACAGTGATACCCAGGGTTAGCCTACCATCTCCCATCCACTCATCAGGATTCCTCTTGAGGGGTGTCGATAGGTGACTCTCTGGCTGACCTGTACCGGGAGTTTACTGAAGAGTGGGGGTGCCTTCTGTGTTATGGATCATTCTGTACAGCTTGTCCTATGTATGTCAGTGCTGGGGTTCAGGTCTCTCATGTGCATAGCTCACTGCCATTCAGATTGTACAAGGTGCAGCATGTTCATTGATTCCAGTTTGGACATGGCTTCATACATCAGGCACAGCTTGCCTGCAGCTGGGCAGTATGGCAGTGTGTGGGGCTGCAGTTTGTTTACTCAGGCAACACATGGCATCTGTTCATGCTCTTTGCTACCCCTAGTGGGGTACTGTTGTGGACTTTACAGTTGATGGAGGTGTCTGTTGAGGTATATCCCACAGGGGCTATTGTAGTCAATTGTGACGCTGATGTAGGATGACTGCAGAGCCACAGTGACCTCCCCTTATGTACATCTGACAACCTTCATGATTGGGTGGGTATATAGTATGTTTCTGCGAACACTACAGCCACATGTTTGTCCAGTGCAGGATATCTATCACCTTTTGTCCCCATGTCTCTCATTACATGTTAGGTACATAATGGGTTAACACCTGTGTGGTAATTTGTGGGCACTTACTGTATATCCACGGTGGTTGTCTATACACAGTTCTGCAATTATCTTGCTGACATGGCTATGGCTTCAGTTGTCTGTTTGTAGGTGGCCCTTTTGTGGGTTGCTTGTGTCAGTTGGGGGTCGGATATGGTGGGCTGTTTGTACTCCTCTGCATACATGTTCAGTCACAGTCCTTCCATGTTGGCCTATACCTATGGGACATATATACAGAACGGGGGGGCCAGGACCAGGCCTTGTGGGATGCCACTCATATCTGCTTTGTAGTCTGACATGGATGCAGCATGTCTGACCATGTCAGTTCTGTCCTTGGTCTGGTTTGCAACCCCTCTACTGACATAGGGGTATATATTTAAGCTGGTGAACATATCCATACTGAACTCATAGGGTATTGTCTAGAAGCATATGCACGGTCCAGCTACGCTGTGTGGACCACATTGCCCTCATCAATGACCTTAATGACTGGTTCAAATGGGTCAAACATGTTTAGGGGCAGGATCTGCAGTTACGACAGCCACACTGTGTAGGGTCCAGTATCAGTAGGTCCACAATAGCTTTATGTCTGCGGTACATACTGATCCTTTCCATAGCTGTGCAGACCGAGCTTGTCAGGATCCTGGGGTGGTAGTTTGCAGTATCCATTCAGGCAACACCTTTGTTGTGAAGGACCACTGTTGTTGTACACTGCTCGTTGGGTACATATCCTGTGATAAGGTTGACAATGGGCAGTAGTGTGACTTGGCATTCCATTATTCTTGGAGTCCATGTTAGCCTCAGCCCAGGACACCATCACATACCTTTGCTGCTGTGTGTTTTGCTTTGCAGATGATGGCTGTTACCTCAGCATCTGCAATGTCAGGGGACCAGCAGTCTGCTGGGATAGATATTTTGCATTCTGGGGGGGGGGGGTTGCACTGCACCTGTCAGGTTGTATGTTAGCAATATGTGTGTGTGTTTGGTATGCTGTTTGTAATATCTGTGTGATTCAGAGCATATCTGTGGATGCCCAACATGGTTCCTACCATCAGTTAAGTAAGCCTTGTGATTATCCTTAGTGTCCTGTACAATTTGTATCTTCATAGGTTCATGGGTTCATACTAGGCTATCCACCCTAGGGCATTAGTAAGCCTAGCCAGAGTGTGTGTGTCTTTCGCTGCCCCTTGCTATGTGACTATTATGGCCATTTATGAATTTCTTTACTGTGCCTCTGTCTGGGCGTGACACAGTGAAGACCCCCAGTATACATGTACGATCATCCATCCACTTGGCAATATTCCTGTTGAGGGGTGTCAGTGAGGGGCTCTGCCTAACATGGATTGGGATCCTGTTTCTGGGTGTGGGGAGCCTCTGGGTTATGTATCTGTTCCTCCAGCACATCCTATTTCATTATGTGTTGAGGCTGACATATGTCACTCTCACAGCTCCAATGGCTTTGATTTCCTGTGGTGGAGCATGTCCATTACTCCTGTGTTGGACATGGCCTTGTACAACAGACATACAATGCCTCTGTGTAGGCAGTCTGTGACTGCATTCAGCTGGGGTGTCTACAGCCAGGCAGCATATGACAAATATTTCACACCCTTTATCCTCTTGGTGGGGTAACTATGAGGTCTTCCGAACCGCTGCAGGTGTCACGTATGGTACATCCCATATGAGTCATTGTACTAGGTTATGGGTCTGATAAGGGAACAGTACAGTGGCACAGTGACCTCTGTTGATGTAGATGTGAATCCTTTCATGATACGGTGTCCAATATCGACAATCTTCCTAGCCACATTGGCATTGTGAGTGTCACATGACAGATTACTGTCGACTTGTGTCCCTAGGTCCCTGATTACTCCTTGCATACATAATGGTTTGCCACCTATGTGGTAATTTGTGTGTACCTTGTCTGGTATTTGGTGGGACATTCATACTGTCCAGTGTCTTCAGGATGTCTGGGTGGAGTTCTTGTGTGTGAGAGTGTGGTCTGTCGCATGCTACAGACTGTACAGCAGTTTTGACTACACTTAGGTGCACATTTGTGGTCTCCGCTGCTTTGTGCATTGTCAGTTACCTGGCCGTATGGGTGTCTGTGCTGCATATGGATACTCCCCCTCCTTTGATGTTTTGGTCCAGGTGTTGGGGCCATAATGCATGATATGTGGTATAACCTGGTAGTGCTGGTGTGCTATCACTAGGCTTGCAGCAGGCTTCTGTCACTGCACAGACATTGATGTTCTCCATACTGGGAAGTGCCTCAGGGGCATGCATATTGCAGTTTACACATCTGGCATTGGTCAGCATTACCCTTATGTTTCTTACCACTTATGTTTTCTAGGGTGGTGGGTAATCTTTTTGGCCTTGCCTACATACGGCTCTATGGAGGTGGCAAAGGCCTTATCCAGTATCCAGACGCACAGGGGTAACAGGTGCAAGCCATCCCTGGAACAGCAGCATGGCTTGTCATGCTTGACATCTCAAGCAGACATACATTAGACCCTCTTGGACTGACAGCTGTAACTGTGCCACCTGTTAAACATGATCATTCTGTGTTTGTAATGTGGCATCATTCTTGGTGAGGGTTGGATGCTGCACATGGCCAGTGTCATACCGACCTGGGGTACATGCTCAGAGAGCTCATCCATGTCTCTTTTCATGTAGACCAGGGAGGTACATCTCAGGTCATTCACACCAGCATGGACATTGAGTGCATCATATTTCTGCTTGCTTTGGGGTGACCTGCGTATTTGTGTTATGTGGCATATTGTGGCAGCCTACAGGCAGCTTACTGTACCCTTTCCCTTGTTCAATCTGGTGAGTGGGACAGCAGTGTGTCTGCCTATACAGACACCTATTACAACTGTATCAGGCATGTTGTTTCTCCTTCTGGCCTGTGACTGTCTGGCACACCAGCTTTGTGTACTATGTGTTGCATGTGCTATGTTTGGAGGTTGTGGTTGCTTGTGATCTGCTTTGGAGGCTTCTGTTGGTGTGGTGTGTTTGTAATTAGGGCCTCCGGGAATGTTTTTCTGTGTTTATGTGTTTGGTTTACAGTTGTGGTAGGTCTATGTGGGACTGGGTTTGTGGTGTATGTGGTTACCTTCTCCTCCTGACTAGTTTTGACAGTACTGAGTTGGGGGAGCTCAGCCTCCAGTTTGGATACATGGTTGCATCTATCACATATATTTGTATTTATTGGGGGGAGTTGTGGTTGTCTGTGTACTTGGGACAGGTGTCACATTGCCTCTGGATTCACAGATTCTACTTGTTGTGGCTGGCCTTAGTGGATTGTATGTGTGGACATATGTTATTGCCATACTACTGATCAGTGATTACTTCCCTTTTTATGTTTGCTCTATCATGTGGTAGCTTCCTCATTCTCTTGCATGGTTTGGTAATGGCTGGAGTCCAGCATGCCAGATGCCTGCGTGTATGGCATTGTGTCTTGTTGTTATTTGTGATTGCATACTCCAAGCATTCCTGGCTGTGTTTATGGAATGCCTGTATAACATGTTCTGCGGTGTGTCCCATATTCTGCACTTGCACCGGGCCTTTCGTGGATTCCACATCGGTTTGGAGGGGTGCAACCTATGCTTTACACATGTTTTTCACTGTGGTATTCTGGTCAGGGACTGGGGTCGGGATGTGTATATCCAGTGTGATTACTCTATGGTCTGGTCTTACCAGTGAAGGATACACTTCTCATCTTGCCATCCAGTACACATGTTGCTGATTATCACAGCCAGTATGCTTACCCCTCTTGTGGGAGTGGTACGTTGTTCCTGGGCATTTTGGTTTATGGATTCTGGGAACTTTTCTCCGACTGTGTTGGTGCTAGTATAATGCTCCCGGTGTATGTCTGGGTATTTTCAATCAAGCAATATAAAGTGGTTTGGGGGGCTTGATATATTCATGTATTCCAACATAGGCCAGGTGCAGTTCCTGGTATTAGGACAGTAGTCTGCAGCAGGCTATATACTGGGAGGTGGTTTTAGCCATTGGTATTTGACCATAGCTAATCCATGCTGCTTCTTGTTGTGGTACCAACATGGGGGTGTGGTTATCCTTGACATTTATTGCTAGTCACCCTCCTTTTGTAGCTTGTTCCATGTTTTGCGGCTGTACAGCACAGTATGAGGTGTGACCTGGTAGTGTTAGGGTGCTGATGTGAGCCTTGACCCAGTTCTCTATTACAGGACTGATATCTACATTCTCCATACTGTGTGCGTTTACACTGCACACTTCTTGCTGTTTAGACTTCTGGCATTGGGTAGCATTACATCTAGGTTCCTATCCCTTGTGGTACCTATGAAGGTGGGTTTGTGTTTTGAGACTTACCTATTCAGGACATGCTGTGGGTACTGACAGCCTTTGCCAGTATCCATGGTGCATGGACTGATAGGTGCACGCCACCCCTAGCAGGTGGGGCATCATGTCATGCTCCGCATGTCTTTCCAGCCTGAAACACATTGGCTCCCCTTTGACTAACTGCATTACTTCAGCCAGTTATTGCACTTGATCATCCCATCGTCATTTTGTGGCTTCATGCTTGGTGAGGGTGGATGTTAGTCAGGGTGCTCAGGTGTGCATATAGTACATGGTGTTACATTACTTAACACATGGCATTCATGCCTCAGGTGGTGCTGCAGGGCTGCCTCTGTCGGATGTGCATATTACACTCCCTGTACATGTTTGTGAGCAGGTCATGTCATTTTAGGCATCCATGTTATTATTTGAGTGAGTCAGAGGGGGTATCATTCCCAGGGTTCCTACTGAGCCAGTGTATGTGCTATGCATTGCCTTTTTGCCAAGGCCAGGGCATACTGGGCACGCCTCCTTCTGCCTACTGGGGCAGGCTCAGGTTGTTCCTCCTCCTCCGAGTCACGCTCTGCCTGTGATGGCCTTGGCAATGGTGGGGGGCTGTTTGGCCCAGCCCTATGCTGGTCCTGCTGCAGCTGTTTTCACAAGATCATATTATGTAGCATAGCACATACCATGACAATTTGGGTACATGTATTTGGTGTGTACTGCAAGGCTCCACCAGATGTGTCCAGACACCGGAAATGTGACTTCAGCAGCCCAAACACACGCTCTATTACATTACATGTTTGTGCATGTGCCTCATTATGGCGTTCCTGTTCAGGTGTGTGCGCATTTCTGATGGGTGTCATCAGCCATGGCTCCAGTGCATAACCTGCATCCCCCACTAGGTGTCCGTGTGGGATGTCCCCATTGGCAAATGTCTGGTACAGCTGCGTCAAATGCCTGATGTGGGAATCATGGTAACTCCCAGGGCAGCCAGCACACACATTCATTATTATGTCCTGGGCATCACACATGACCTGGCAGTCGATGGAGGGGAAGCCCTTGTGGTTAATGTAGGCCCTACCCCGCTCACCGGCTGGTGCTTTGATGCGTATGTGCGTGCAGTCTATTACACCCACTACCTCAGGGTATTCCGCTATTTGCTTGAAGTGACGCATATTGCTGGCCAATACCTCACGGGCATTGGGGAAATATACATGATCACCGACATGTGCTGACATGGCATCCAGGAACTGGTGCAGTACCCTGGAGGCTGATGCCTGTGATATCCCCATCATATCACCAGTTGGTCTCTGGAAGGTACCTGTTGCTAGTATTCTTAGGCCAACACATACCTTGGTTTCCACTGGGATGGGTTCCCCTCTGTTGGTTCTGTGTGTGAGGCGTGGCTTGCACAGCTCAACTATTTGCTGCAGGAGCTCTCTGTCCACTCTATAGCGCTCTACTATCTCCAGCTCATGTAACCCGTGGTAGGTGACCCTGGGCCTGTACACTCTTCTCCGTCTCCTCACTGTGGGTTGTCTGGCACCATCTGCATTGTCACCACCCTCAGCAAGTCGCCTATGTCTCATTATGACAGCTATGGCAGCCCCTAACATTTCTGCTCTGAGTGAAGCTTTTTCAGTTTTCACTTCTATTAGCTTACTCCTGTCTTGCAGTGTCTCTTGAGAGAAACATCCTGCACTGCTGTTTGCAGAGTTTTAAGTGCTGGGCTGGGCTACTATTCTGCCTGTGTAATTGCCTGCTTCTAATTGTTTTCACCTGCTAGCTTCAGCAGTATTCCCTGCTAGCTTCCTACTAATTCTGTTGCTATCTTTTTCCTTTCTGTTTCCTCAGGGGGGAGCAATGTGCATACCAGCAGAAACACACTCACAGTGGCTTACACGTGTGCACACATGCTTACATGGTTCAGAATCTACTTATTTGGGTTAAAATGCGTGCACACCCACGCAAACAGTGTTACAAGTCTGCCAACAGCCTCCTACATGCTCATCCTGCCCTACACGTGTGCACACCAGCGCAAAAAGTGGTAAACATCTACCAACACGCTCCCACATGCTCAGTCTGCCTTACACGCGCGCACACTACCCTACTCGCGCTTCATGGTGCGCACACGTGCGCATGCACGCCCAGCAAGAAACTTTAGTGTAAGTAACAGTGTACACCTTCCATTTCTTGACTTTCCCAGACTTATCTTGTGGCACTCCTCTTTCCCTGATCTGTGTCTGTCATCTGTCATGTTACACTGACCTCCAATGAACTGCATTTCTTTCTACCATTCCCCCCGTGATGTCACCTATCTCCTACTCTATTCCTCCCCCTTATGTATGTCTTACACTACTCAGACTGTGCTCATTTGCTATGTGACTGTGAGATTCAGTATCCTAACCCTCATTTACATGAGATTGCCTACTAATGCTTAGTTACATTTCTTACACTCAGCTTCCCCCCTTAGCAACCACTACACGGTGGCCATGTTGTTTTTGGTCTGCTGGTCCCTGCATTGTCATTCCATGTATTGCATAAAACCCACATTTGTGGGTTTATAACCTTCATTTTTATGTTTTATATAGCGCAGCCCGTTTTATTATTTATGCATCGGGTTACCTTGCCAATGGCCATATATTTGGCCATTGGCATGCTGCCTGACACATATGCACCCTTTATTTGGAGCTGACATGGCTCCGTTGTGAAAGTTGCAGAAACTTACTCAGTTGTCAACTGAGTACATTTCTGCAGCTAAAACGTCTCTTACACGGGCTGGTTTCTGCTTCATGGATCGCTAATATACCTCATTTGCATACATTTCGGCTGCAAGTGAGGTATTTAGCATGTCCACGACCAGTCCGTGTAAGAGATGTTTTAGCTGGTCTCTTACACGGAGTTTAGGGCTGTTCCTAGATCACGAGGCTTGCATGGAGTGTTACACGTCTCTTACACTTCGTGCAAGCCTTCGTGAATCCTGCCCATTGTCTGTATCCAGGACTGTATGTAAGCTTCTGAGCCCCCCAAGGTTTCTGTGTTGGAGGGAAGCCTTCTATCTTATCAGTGGGAGTGGTAAGCACTAGGTAACCTATCTACCACATAGGGAGTGGTTCTGGCCCAGAAATTGTAGTTATTGGCTTTTTGGGCAGTTTTTCCATCTCTCTCTCAACTTTCTGATTTGCTCTTGTTTCCTCCCTTTCCTGTAACTAATTTAGTCCAGATACATATTCTTAGTTTTAGCACTTGAATTTGCTTATTCGTGATCAGCACTTGTTCAGAACTTGTTGTAAGTACTAAATAACCTACTAATTACTACAGCACTCAACCTTCCTCATCACCTAGAGGAAAACAGTTTTGGTACTTACTTTCCTCACTTGCTTAGAGAAAAACAGCACGTGTACTCACTTTCCCCACTTATCTAGAGGAAAATAGTTTTTAATTCAGGCATGTCCAAGGGTCAGCTCCCAGTGTTCTCTCCTGTCTATCTGATGAATCTGGGCATCTTGGGGCAATGTAAAATTGCCTCATGTACACAGACAACCCTCTCCTCCTACCACCCAACACTACAACCTGTGAGAGATGCACTTATCTAGCCAAACTGGAGATAAAGCTCTCTTTAACCAAGATTGAACTTGACCGTCAAGAGGAGAAGGTAAACACTTGCACCACACCACACTCATCACATAGTCTCACTAAATCTACACGACCAAAATCCACACATAGAAACACAAAAACAGTCACGGAGGCTCTCAATAATAATCTGCTCAAGCAACAGAGACCTCCAAAGCAGAAATGCAAGCAACCTCCACTCCCCCAACACAACCCAAATGAAATATAGCTTGCAAACTCAGTGTGCCACTCAACCACATCCAATAAGGCAACACAATGTACCCAACACACTAGTCATAGGTGACTCTATAGTCAGGCACACTGATGTCCCACTCACCAGACTAAACAAGGAGAAGTTTACTGTCAGCTGCCTGTCGGGTGCCAGGATCGCCGAAAAAAAAAATTATATTTTTATTATTTATGCATCGGGTTACCTTGCCAATGGCCACATATTTGGCCATTGGCATGCTGCCTGACACATATGCACCCTTTATTTGGAGCTGACATGGCTCCGTTGTGAAATCTGCAGAAACGTACTCAGTTGTCAACTGAGTACATTTCTGCAGCTAAAACGTCTCTTACATGGGCTGGTTTCTGCTTCGTGGATTGCTAATATACCTCACTTGCATACCTTACGGCTGCAAATGAGGTATTTAGCATGTCCACGCCCAGTCCATGTAAGAGACATTTTAGCTTATCTCTTACACGAAGTTTAGGGCTGTTCCTGGATCGCGAGGCGTGCGTGGAGTGTTACATGTCTCTTACACTCCGTGCAAGCCTTCGTGAATCCTGCCCATTGCCTGTATCCAGGACTGTATGTAAGCTTCTGAGCCCCCCAAGGTTTCTGTGTTGGAGGGAAGCCTTCTATCTTATCAGTGGGAGTGGTAAGCACTAGGTAACCTATCTACCACATAGGGAGTGGTTCTGGCCCAGAAATTGTAGTTATTGGCTTTTTGGGCAGTTTTTCCATCTCTCTCAACTTTCTGATTTGCTCTTGTTTCCTCCCTTTCCTGTAACTAATTTAGTCCAGATACATATTCTTAGTTTTAGCACTTGAATTTGCTTATTCGTGATCAGCACTTTCCCAGAACTTGTTGTAAGTACTAAATAACCTACTAATTACTACAGCACTCAACCTTCCTCATCACCTAGAGGAAAACAGTTTTGGTACTTACTTTCCTCACTTGCTCAGAGAAAAACAGCACATGTACTCACTTTCCTCACTTATCTAGAGGAAAATAGTTTTTAATTCAGGCATGTCCAAGGGTCAGCTCCCAGTGTTCTCTCCTGTCTATCTGATGAATCTGGGCATCTTGGGGCAATGTAAAAATTGCCTCATGTACACAGACAACCCTCTCCTCCTACCACCCAACACTACAACCTGTGAGAGATGCACTTATCTAGCCAAACTGGAGGTAAAGCTCTCATTAACCAAGATTGAACTTGACAGTCAAGAGGAGAAGGTAAACACTTGCACCACACCACACTCATCACATAGTCTCACTAAATCTACACGACCAAAATCCACACATAGAAACACAAAAACAGTCACGGAGGCTCTCAGTAATAATCTACTCAAGCAACAGAGACCTTCAAAGCAGAAATACAAGCAACCTCCACCCTCCCAACACAACCCAAATGACATATAGTTTGCAAACTCAGTGTGCCACTCAACCACATCCAATAAGGCAAAACAATGTACCCAACACACTAGTCATAGGTGACTCTATAGTCAGACACACTGATGTCCCACTAACCAGACTAAACAAGGAGAAGTTTACTGTCAGCTGCCTGTCGGGTGCCAGGGTCGCCGAAAAAAAAAAATTATATTTTTATTATTTATGCATCAGGTTACCTTGCCAATGGCCACATATTTGGCCATTGGCATGCTGCCTGACACATATGCACCCTTTATTTGGAGCTGACATGGCTCCGTTGTGAAATTTGCAGAAATGTACTCAGTTGTCAACGGAGTACATTTCTGCAGCTAAAACGTCTCTTACACGGGCTGGTTTCTGCTTCGTGGATCGCTAATATACCTCATTTGCATACCTTTCGGCTGCAAGTGAGGTATTTAGCATGTCCATGCCCAGTCCGTGTAAGAGATGTTTTAGCTGGTCTCTTACATGGAGTTTAGGGCTGTTCCTAGATCGCGAGGCTTGCATGGAGTGTTACACGTCTCTTACACTCCATGCAAGCCTTCGTGAATCCTGCCCATTGTCTGTATCCAGGACTGTATTTAAGCTTCTGAGCCCCCCAAGGTTTCAGCGTTGGAGGGAAGCCTTCTATCGTATCAGTGGGAGTGGTAAGCACTAGGTAACCTATCTACCACATAGGGAGTGGTTCTGGCCCAGAAATTGCAGTTATTGGCTTTTTGGGCAGTTTTTCCATCTCTCTCTCAACTTTCTGATTTGCTCTTGTTTCCTCCCTTTCCTGTAACTAATTTAGTCCAGATACATATTCTTAGTTTTAGCACTTGAATTTGCTTATTCATGATCAGCACTTGTTCAGAACTTGTTGTAAGTACTAAATAACCTACTAATTACTACAGCACTCAACCTTCCTCATCACCTAGAGGAAAACAGTTTTGGTACTTACTTTCCTCACTTGCTTAGAGAAAAACAGCACGTGTACCCACTTTCCTCACTTATCTAGAGGAAAATAGTTTTTAATTCAGGCATGTCCAAGGGTCAGCTCCCAGTGTTCTCTCCTGTCTATCTGATGAATCTGGGCATCTTGGGGCAATGTAAAATTGCCTCATGTACACAGACAACCCTCTCCTCCTACCACCCAACACTACAACCTGTGAGAGATGCACTTATCTAGCCAAACTGGAGATAAAGCTCTCTTTAACCAAGATTGAACTTGACCGTCAAGAGGAGAAGGTAAACACTTGCACCACACCACACTCATCACATAGTCTCACTAAATCTACACGACCAAAATCCACACATAGAAACACAAAAACAGTCACGGAGGCTCTCAATAATAATCTGCTCAAGCAACAGAGACCTCCAAAGCAGAAATGCAAGCAACCTCCACTCCCCCAACACAACCCAAATGAAATATAGCTTGCAAACTCAGTGTGCCACTCAACCACATCCAATAAGGCAACACAATGTACCCAACACACTAGTCATAGGTGACTCTATAGTCAGGCACACTGATGTCCCACTCACCAGACTAAACAAGGAGAAGTTTACTGTCAGCTGCCTGTCGGGTGCCAGGATCACGAAAAAAAAATTATATTTTTATTATTTATGCATCGGATTACCTTGCCAATGGCCACATATTTGGCCATTGGCATGCTGCCTGACACATATGCACCCTTTATTTGGAGCTGACATGGCTCGCTAGAATTTAGAGAAACGCTCAGTTGTCAACTGAGTACATTTCTGCAGCTAAAATGTCTCTTACACGGGCTGGTTTCTGCTTCGTGGATTGCTAATATACCTCACTTGCATACCTTACGGCTGCAAATGAGGTATTTAGCATGTCCACGCCCAGTCCATGTAAGAGACATTTTAGCTGGTCTCTTACACGGAGTTTAGGGCTGTTCCTAGATCGCGAGGCTTGCATGGAGTGTTACACGTCTCTTACACTCCGTGCAAGCCTTCGTGAATACTGCCCATTGTCTGTATCCAGGACTGTATTTAAGCTTCTGAGCCCCCCAAGGTTTCTGTGTTGGAGGGAAGCCTTCTATCTTATCAGTGAGAGTGGTAAGCACTAGGTAACCTATCTACCACATAGGGAGTGGTTCTGGCCCAGAAATTGTAGTTATTGGCTTTTTGGGCAGTTTTTCCATCTCTCTCTCAACTTTCTGATTTGCTCTTGTTTCCTCCCTTTCCTGTAACTAATTTAGTCCAGATACATATTCTTAGTTTTAGCACTTGAATTTGCTTATTCGTGATCAGCACTTGTTCAGAACTTGTTGTAAGTACTAAATAACCTACTAATTACTACAGCACTCAACCTTCCTCATCACCTAGAGGAAAACAGTTTTGGTACTTACTTTCCTCACTTGCTTAGAGAAAAACAGCACGTGTACTCACTTTCCTCACTTATCTAGAGGAAAATAGTTTTTAATTCAGGCATGTCCAAGGGTCAGCTCCCAGTGTTCTCTCCTGTCTTTCTGATGAATCTGGGCATCTTGGGGCAATGTAAAAATTGCCTCATGTACACAGACAACCCTCTCCTCCTACCACCCAACACTACAACCTGTGAGAGATGCACTTATCTAGCCAAACTGGAGGTAAAGCTCTCATTAACCAAGATTGAACTTGATAGTCAAGAGGAGAAGGTAAACACTTGCACCACACCACACTCATCACATAGTCTCACTAAATCTACATGACCAAAATCCACACATAGAAACGCAAAAACAGTCATGGAGGCTCTCAATAATAATCTGCTCAAGCAATAGAGACCTCCAAAGCAGAAATGCAAGCAACCTCCACCCCCCCAACACAACCCAAATGGCATATAGCTTGCAAACTCAGTGTGCCACTCAACCACATCCAATAAGGCAAAACAATGTACCCAACACACTAGTCATAGGTGACTCTATAGTCAGACACACTGATGTCCCACTCACCAGACTAAACAAGGAGAAGTTTACTGTCAGCTGCCTGTCAGGTGCCAGGATCCGCCACATAACCCATGCACTCAGGTCACACCACAACAATTACAAATATGGCTTTGTCATTGTCAATGTTGGTGTAAATGACCTGAGATGTACCTCCCTGGACTACATGAGAAAAGACTTGGAAGAGCTCTCTGATCTTGTAGCCCAGGCAGATATGATCCTAGCCCTGAGTAGCATTCTGCCATCACCCAGAATGATACCACAGTACAAGGACAAAATGATTTACTTCAACAATTGGCTAAGCAGACTATGATGCTTTACCAGAAATGGCCTGCACCTGTCACCCCTGGGATTCCGGATACTGGCTAAGGTTCTTGCGCCCCTATAGTGCCTTTTTTATGCAAGGTTCAAATGACAAATTCACCACTGTAACAGGAACAAGCAAGCAAAAACTGAGGGTTTTGCTACTCAATGCTAGAAGTCTAAATCTCAAAATGCACTCACTCGAGCCATTCTTTAAAATGGAGAACATTGATATCTGTGCAGTGACTGAGACCTGGTTTAAGGCTCCAGAGAGCACCCCTGCACTACCAGGCTATAACTCATACCACACTTTTCCGCCATATAACCTCGACCGGAACACCAAAGGTGGAGGTGTGTCCATATTCATTAAGGATATCCATACCTCCAAGCTAGATGTTCAGCATAATGCAGCCAAGGTTATCCAAATGCAACTAACTCTGGGCAAAACTGCAATCCAAATTGTAGCTTGCTACAGATCCCCCACCATGCCCCAGGATTCTCACTTCTTTTTTCTTGATGTACTGGAAAATATTAGGGTTCAATCAAACACCCTAATAATGGGCGATTTCAATTACCCCACCATTAACTGGGAAAACTACTCATGTACCAACTCCTTCGCTCAACGCTTTCTGGAATTCATAAACTCCAATGCCCTGGATCAACTTATCCACATCCCCGCCAGGGCCAACAATATCCTAGATCTAGTCATTACCAGCATGAGTGACTGGTGTTCCACACCTGAAGTCAGCAGCTCATTGGTCCGATCTGACCATAAGCTAATTACCGTAGATATCCACATCCTGCACCCACCCCCCATTAAGGAAACCATGGTAAAACATTTCTCCAAAGCCAACTTCATGCTTCTTAAGACAGAAGTGGTGAACTTCATGACACCCATGCAGATGGAGAATACAGTTACGAGTACTGAATCTTACACAATTGCATTTTATAAGCACTTATACGAGTGCATGGATCGTGCTATCCCAAACAGAACCAAGATGCTATCCTCCAAAAAAAGGAAGCCAATCTGGTGGTCCCCTGCCATAAACAAACTGTATGACAGAAGAAAGAAACTGTTGCGAAAGAGAGTAAAATCCCATGAGTGGAGGAGCTCCCTGGTCAGCCTCAGTAAGAAGCTGCGATCCCTGATAAAATCCTCCAAAGCTAGTTACGAAAACAAAATTGACACTGATTCTAAAGACAACCACAAAGCATTCTATAGCTATGTCAAGAATCTCAATGGCAATACTCAGATCTACTCTGAGTTACAGCACAATGGCACTAAATATACAGACCCAACTGATACTGCCAACATCCTGGCAGATAGGGTCAGTGCTAACTTTACCCCCCTCTCAACCCCTAAAGAGCCCATCTCTATACTGGAAGAATGCAAATTTTCTGTAATCATGGCTGAACAGGTAAAACCACACTCTGCAAAGCCAAGAACACAGCATCCATGGGAACAGACAACATCCCAGTCTGCATTCTACATGAACTACAGAACGAACTGGCACCCCACCTAAGTACCATGTTCAATCATAGCTTCACCTCAGGTGTTGTGCTCACTGAATGGCGCATAGCAATGGTTATCCCACTCCACAAGGAGGGAGCCATCACGGACCCTGGGAACTACCGCCCCATTAGCCTGACAAGCCTGGTCTGCAAGGCCATGGCACGTATCATCATGGAACTTATAAACAAAGACATTGGTAATCTCCAGACTCTGGACAACACCCAGTTCAGGTTTGTAAAAGGCAGATCATGTCTCCTAAACCTGATAGACTTCTTTAAAGCAGTCACCAAAGTCGTAGACGAGGGTAAGGTGGTTCACACAGCCTATCTAGATGTTGCCAAGGCTTTCAACACCATCCCCCACTCTGGAATTATAGATAATCTCACTAAACTAGGTATAAATCCCTATGTCACAAGATGGGTTGCCCACTAGCTCACTGACAGAACCCACACTGTGAAAGTAGCAGACTCCAAATCCGACTTCAGACCACTGACAAGTGGGGTGCCACAGGGTTCAGTCCTGGGTCCTCTCTTGTTTGGTATCTATTTCTCTGAAGTACAGGCTAACACAGAAGGTCTTTGGCTAATGAAGTTCACAGATGACTGCAAACTTGGAGCCATAATCGAAACTCCTAACGATATGGACATCCTACAAAAGGGCCTCACTGAGACAGATGCCTGGTGTCAAAGCCATGGCCTCAAGCTCAATGCCAAAAAGTGCATTGTCATCCCCTTTGGTAAAAACTCTGCACCCCATGAACTACAACATAGGCGGTGGTATACTTAACACTGAAAGTGTGATAAGAGACCTTGGGACACAGGTGGATAGTAGTCTCTCATTTGATAATCACATCGCCACAGTAGTCAGGAAATCCTTCTCATCACAAAAGGTTTCTAATCCAGAAAAAAAGAGGTCATTGTTCCCCTCTACTCATCACTCATTAGACCCATTACAGAATACAACACCCCTTTTGGTATGTACCTCACAAGTCATCTACAACAACTGGAAAGGCCACAGAAATACCTCACAGAGAGGATTACAGGCCTTAAACAGATGTCCTACGCAGACCATCTCAAAAACTCCAGCTTTACTCCATCGCATATCGCCTACTCAGAGGTGATCTCTGCCTAACATACAAAGCTATGTCAAACCCAGAGCTGTTGGACATGCTCCACTTAAAGAAGTCCCAATCCCTCTGAGCGACATGCTCTAGGGACCTAAACCTTGTCACCACAATAAACTGAACATGCCGGAGGGATAGATTCCTGTCCCAGAGACTTCCCATACTCTAGAATAAACTACCTATCTATATCAAACAAAGCTTCTCATTAGTACTCTTCAAGAAAAATCTTGATGATTGGATGGGAAATAGGAAATTCACCTCAGAGATCACATCTGTGGCTCTGCTAAACAGTGGCACAGGAAAATAATTTTCCTGGATGGCAAAAGCCAGGATACCTTTTTGGCTGGGCTTGCATAGGCCCTAGGGCTGATAGCCTAGTACCTACCTATGAACCTATGAACCTTCTTCATGTACCTTCCTACACATATTCCAGTGATGTGCAACTGAAGTATGCCTCCTTTGTCACAGTGAGCTGCCACACCACTTGTTGGCATTACCTGGGTATTTTTTGTGGCATATACATGGCTATATGATGCTGTGGAACACCAATCAGGTTTTTACACCAGATGCATGTGTGCTACTTGTTCTGCCGATGCACACACTACATACATAGGTGTTTGACAGTATTAATTTCATGTATATAATTTGCAACCATGTGGATTGCGGTATACATATATATCTATCTATCTATATATATATATATATATATATATATATATATATATATATATATATACACACATGCATACATACTGTCGCACACAAGTATAGCAGTGTCCCTCCTAACACCTGCAGCAGATGTCACAGTGCCAGGACAGTGTCTGTGGTTACCCTCACAGAGAGTGGATTTATCATAATAGTTGCTCAAATGTGTGTGTGTGCTGACTCATCTGTAATCACTCTAAATCACATATGTTATGTCAGAGGCATGGGATTACTAGTGGTATTATTCATAGGATCATAGGGTCATAGTAGGTTATTAGGCTATTGACCCAGAGGTAATTTCAAGCCTAGCTCTTTCATCCCAATGTAATATCATAGATACTCTAGTCAATACCCAGGAACGTATTTAATAATGACTGCCCATGTCCAGGAGGTTTGTGGATGTGATATCTAGTAAGAATTTACAGCGCACCATCTGCTCATCCAGGTTCCTTTTGAACATTGTCATAGAGATGCTCTGCTTCACATGAATTGTCATCCTATTCCAAAGATGTGGCATTCACTGGGAGACAAATCTGTCCCTCCAGCATGTCCTTGTGACAAAAGGAGGTACTGCCAACACAGCTAGCTGGAATTTTGTAAATAATTATATGTCATTTGTGAATATAAAACTAATTTTTATAAGATGCTTGTGTTACAAATGTATTAGAACTTTGTGTCATGTGTATGTCAAACTGCTCTGTACAGATGTTTGTGTTGGAAAGGTATTTGCAGCATGCTGAATTTAAAATGTATCCACAGTTTGCAATATTTTTCTTTATTTGTCTGAGCTTGACCTGTTTTATTTCCTGTGATTCTGAACTATGGAGTGACTGTGAATTGATATTTAGTATTGTCCTGTTCTTTCATTATTTATTATTAAATATATTTAAACTTTTCATTGTGGCTGTGTATACCTGCCATCCTCTGAGTGAATGTCCGTCACTGTTGCCAGTGGTGAGCATTGAGGCTCCTTGATTGCTGGTGCAGTCATGGGTCATCACAGTCCTATTCAAGTTGCAGGCCATATTTAGTTCCCTGGAATGGGTAGCTCTAGTCCCATTTGATTTAAGGATGTGCAGCAAATTGATTAGGTTTGGGTCAGAGATTGCTGTGTAAGCCAACCATAAGTCTTCTCTAAGAAGTCTATATGATACTGAGTATAGTGACAGGGACTTTATTTGGTCTGTGTAAAGCACATGCTGGAATCCCTTGATCTTCTTAGTTAGAAACCTCTGAGGTCTCTCCAATTGCTGCAGATGCTTTGCACAGTACATACAGAAAGGAGTGTTATACTCAATTATGGGCCTTATTACTGATGGGTATAGAGGGGTTATAACCTCATTTGCTGTAGAGGGGATGCCTTTACCAATCAAGTGTGCTTCATAGAAAGCCTTCCTTACTACAGTAGACATATTAAGGTCAATATTAAGATCGCAATTTACTTGTGATCCCAGATCTCTTAACACTTCATGGGTACATAAGGAATTGTCGTTAATTTGATAGTCTGTAGGGACATTGTTTTTGCCGAAGGGAATGATGATAAATTTCTTTGTATTCAGTTTGAGACCATGAGTAAGGCACTAGTCATTGTTCTGCATAAGACCCTCCTGAAGTATATGGACATCATTTGGAGATTCAATAATTGCACCCAGTTTGCAGTCTTCAGAAAACTTGGTCAGCCGCAACCACTTAGTTTTGACCTGAACTTCTGAGAAGTATATACCAAACAGTAGGGGGCCCAGCTCTGATCCTTGTGGCACCTCACTAGTGACAGGTCTGCTGGCTGACATGGAGTCACCCGCTTTGATATTGTGTGCCCAGTTTGTAAGCCAGTTGGCAACCCATCTTACAACAAAGTGGTTTACATTTAGTTTGCTACGTTTATCGGTAATGTCCAAGTGTGGAATTGTGTCAAAGGCCTTTGCCAAATTAAGTTATGCTGTGTGCACAGATTTGCCCTCATCAATGGCCCTGGTCTCATTTTCAAAGAAATCCACTAGGTTTAACAGGCAGGATCTGCCCTTGATGAAGCTGAATTGGGTCAGATCCAGAGTTTGGAGATCGCCTATGTTTTTATTTATGACGTCTGGGATGATATGTTCCATGGCTCTACAGATGAGGCTGATCAGACTTATGGGTCTATAATTCTCTGGGTGTGTTGCTAAGCCACCTTTATGGTGGGGAGTAACTATTGATGTTCTCCATTCTGCAGGAACAAAGCCTGTGGTTAAGCTGTGATTGAATAGGGTACTTAATGGTGATGCTAGTTTATGTTTTAGTTGCTTAGAAGACAGCCTGGGATGCAGTCTGGTCCCATACAGTTTGAGCTTTTTGCATTAGACAAGGCTTTAATAGGATCATAGGAGGTTACTAGGCTAACTGCTCCAGGGCCCTTATAAGTCTAGCCAAGTTCAACCTGTGTTCCCAAGAGTGTCTGGTTCAAGCAGACAATAAAATCAGAACCTATTGCCCCTATCCAAGAGGGATACAGGTGGAACCCTTCGGGTGAATCTTTGGTATTTCATCCAATCATCCAATGAGGGGCTTTGTTTAACATGAATAGGAAGCTTCTTCCAAAGATGGGACAACCTCTGTGAGACAAATCTGTCCATTCAGCAAGTTCTATTGATATCACATACCAGATTAAAGTCCTTTGAGTGACTGACCCATGTGTTTTTGACTTGCGAATGTGCAGTATTTCCATTAAAGTTGGGTCAGAGATACAAGGCACAGGTTGCTTCTGTCTGCATAAGACAGATCTTGAAGACCCTGAATTTTCTTTATAAAGAACTATTGTGGCCTCTCCAATTGCTGCAGGTGTTTGGAAAGAAACATACCAAAGGAAGCATTGTACTCTGTTATTGGCCTGATGACAGAAGAGTACAGTGGGGTTATAACCTCTTTTTTTTTGGAGGCAATGCTTTTACTCATGAGATGAGCAATATAAAATGCCCTTTTTAACACTGTGGTTCATGGTGATCAAAGTTAAGGTTGCTATCAAACTGTGTGCCCAGATCTCTCACCACGGACTGTGTGCTTAGGGTATTGCTATTAATGTGGTAGTTTGCATAAATATCACTATTTGTGGTAGTTTGCATTAAGTTTAAGACCATGAATTTGGCACCAGTCATTAGTCTGCATAAGACTTTCTTGCAGGATATTGAAATCTCTAGGGATTTCAATGATAGCTCCCAGTCTGCAGTTATCAGCAAACGTTGTCAGCCACAGTCCTTCAGTTTTAGCCTTTATTTTGTAGAAGTAGATTCTGAATGGTAGGGGTCCCAGAACTGATTCCTGTGGAACACTACCGGTTACGGGTCTGCTGGAGGAGGTGGAGTCCTCTATTTTGACCATGTAAGTACTATCAGTGAGCCAGTTTGCAACCCACCTGACACTATATGGGTTGATACCCAGCTGGATGAGTTTAGCAATGATGCTTTACTGGGGGATTGTGTCAAAGGTCTTGGCTAAGTCTAGATAGGCTGTATGCACAGATTTGCCCTTGTCTAGGGCTTTGGTGATTGTTTCAAAGAAGTCCACCAAGTTTAACAGGCATGATCTCCCCTTGACAAAGCCAAACTGGGTGGGGTGGAGCATTTGGAGATTTCCTATATTCCTTGTTAATAGATAAGACTGGTCACGCTAATGGGTCTATAGTTCTCGGGGTCCATGGATCCACCCTCTTTGTGCAAAGGGATGACTGTAGCTGTTTTCCATTCTGCTGGGATGAAGCGAGTGCTTAGGCTGTGATTGAAAAGTGTACCTAATGGTGATGCTAATTTCTGTTTTAACCCATGTAGAACACAACCTGGGATGTTGTCTGGTCCCATAGAGGCTGTGTTTTTGGCCATGGAAAGGGCGTTTAACACCTGCTCCTCAGAGATACTAGGTGGAGGATAGGTTTTAGGGATACTTTGGGGTATATGTGGCAGGGATAGGGGAGTGAACTTTTCACCGAACCTGTCAGCCAGCAGGTTTGCTATATCCATAGGTTCTGTATAAGTTGTACCATTAACTATGAGTTCAGAGCAAATCTGGGTCTTACCTTTGAGGTTACAGATGTAACTAAAGAATGCCTTGTGGTTATCCTTAGTTAGCGAAGCTAAATTGTATTCATAGTTAACTTTGGAGGACTTTGCTAGGAGTATTATTTGCTTGTATAAGTTGAAGAGGGAGTGTTCTAGTTATGAGATCATTCCTTCCTACTCTTAGACAGCAATTTCTTTCTCCTATTGTATAGCCTATTAATGGCAGTTGTCCATTAGGCAGATTTGTTTTTCCTTGAAGATCTTGCTTTGGTTCTATCAGGTACAGCAGAGCCAATGCAATTGTATAGGTGCTCGTATAAAGCAGTGGTGCATAACTCAGCATAGGTGTCTGTTCCATCAGTTGGGGGCTGTGAAGCTATTTACACTGTCATGTAAGAGGCTGTA
This sequence comes from Protopterus annectens, assembly GCF_019279795.1. NCBI lineage: Eukaryota > Metazoa > Chordata > Ceratodontiformes > Protopteridae > Protopterus > Protopterus annectens. The sequence goes on from NC_056728.1 coordinate 1,548,361,169, forward strand.
ATTGGCCTTGGAGAAGTTTCTTAATCTAGTTGTTGCAAATGGGGGGTTCTTAATGCTGTAGTTATGTCTATTGAGACTGATTTGTGGTCAGATCTCAGCAGAGAAGGCTGCACACTGGGTGTGGTGCCGAGGTGCCCCAGGTTGGTGAGCACCAGATCCAGAATGTCTGAGCCCCTTGTGGATGTGTCAACCAGCTGATTCAGGTTATTGGAGTTACCAAAGTCCAAGAACCTTTGGGCAAGTGAGTTAGAACATGTATAATGTACCCAGTCAATGGACAGGTAATTAAAGTCACCCAAAACCAGGGTGTTTGGTTGTATCTTGATTGACTCAAGTAGAATCAAGTAGGCTGAGTGGATATCCTGATTCATAGAGGTGGTCCTATAGCTGGCAATGACCTGAAGAGTAATTCAAGGGAATCATGCTGTTTAACCAATCTGGAGGTGCATTTATCTTTAATGAATATTGATACACCCCTATTCTTTAGTTCCCACACCTTCAGTTTGCGGTCTAAACATATGGAAGGAAGTGTAACCTGGTATAGCTGAGTTGCTCTCCACAACCTTAAACCAGGTCTCAGTAACTGCACAAATGTCAGCATCTGCCAAGGTGAGGACTGCTTCCGGTGAGTGCAGTTTCTAGTTTAGACTGCTAGGGTTTAGCAGCATAACCGTAAGGTTATTTTTAGGGGTATTTTTACGTCAGGAATTTTGTTCTTGTGGTATTACTTAAAAAAGGCTGTATGGGGGTGCCAACAGCCATAGCCAGTAAGCAAAATCCCAGGGTTGACAGATGAAGACCACCTCTGTCAAAGCATCAAGGTCTGTTGACCATGTCATCCCAGGCTGGCAGATACTGAATCCCCTTTGAATTTCACCAGAAATTAACTGAATTGAAGTCAATCATTTTTTGTTTGCATTTAGGTATCATCCTAGAAGGTAAAATGCTTCTTAAGGCTAGGGACATACCTGTGAGAGACACGTAACTAGAGACTTCAGTCATGTCTCTCTTCATATAGTCCAGTGAGGTACATCTCAAGTCATTCACACCAATTTAGACTATGGTGGAGTTATAACAGTGCCTGTTGTTGAGAGACTTGAGTGCATGTGTGATGTGGCAGATCTGATATTGTCCATGACTGTGGTTGGTTCTTGTAATGTTTTCCATAAGCAGTTACCTGTGCTGGAGACCTCTGCTGAGATTACAGTCATATTCAGATGGGTCTGTATTAGATCATTGAACCGGCAGAATTTCGAATGATCTAATATCGAACCCAATATCACGATCGCTGAAAACAGAGAAGCTGCACAAAACCAAATTCTTTCCCAGGGAAAGAATTTGATTGGTCATTGTTGTGGCTTCTCTGTTTTCAGCGATGTGGTGGAAAGTTACAAGTTGGCTTAAGGTAAGTGTGTGATTATGCGGACGTTCGTGTTAGGGCATGGGTTGGGTGAGTTAGGGTTAGGGCACTGGTCAGGTAAGTGTGCGATTGTGACAGAATTTGGGGTTAGGGGTGGGTTAAGTGAGTTAGGGTTAGGGTGCAGGTGAGGTGAGTGTGCGATAATGAGAATTTGGGTTTAGGGGCAGGTTAAGTGAGTTAGGGTTACGGCGCAGGTGAGGTGAGTGTGCGATAGTGAGAATTTGGGGTTAGGTGGCGGTTTAAGTGAGTTAGGGTTAGGGCGCAGCTGAGGTGAGTGTGCGATACTGCCGAACTTTAGGGTTAGGGTCTGGGTTAAGGTAAGTGGATAGATAGTAGTGTATGTGCAGTGTAGTGTAGGGTTAGATGTAACTTTTAAATGTATGTGTGTGGATTGCTGCTTTTTAGTGTGCTTGTGGTGTGTGTGTGTTTCTCAGAGCAGCAAATGTTTTCCCTGGGAAAAAAAATTGCTGTTTAGAGGTTTCGATATTGTTAGGGTTCGGGTTTTGCAGTTCGACATTACGGCATTCGATAATGAGCCATTTCAATGATCTGCTATAGACCCTAGTCAGACATATCACATTACACAGCTTCACAATATGCACCCTACCTCTGTTGTATGTCAGATCCCTGATAGATGTCCTCTGTATTATTTATGTAAAGATGCTTATCTCACACAGACATCCTCCCCATTGTTATGTCACCTTGTGTGACAGTCACATAAAACGCATTTTTACTGTACGGTCCCTACTGTGCCATATATATATATATATATATATATATATATATATATAAATATATATATATATATATATATATATATATATATATATATATATATATATATATATATATATATGTGTGTGTGTGTGTGTGTGTGTGTGTGATTGGAGTTGCTGCTACAACCATCTTCCATTTACATGCCCTCATCTGTTGTACATTAGGTTGTTTCACCTGTCCTCTTTCCCTGTGTTCATTCCTATGATTCATTTGTGTGGCCTATGGCCTATTCAAAACACACACTTTCCCTTAAGTGTTTTACATGGCAGTCCATGTACCATTACAGATCATTTAAACAGCTTCAGTACAGAATGCCAGGAATGGAATATCACATTACCCTGCACTGTAAATACATTGTTCTGTACTATGTTTGAACAATATACTTCACATTTATACCTCTCAACTGTCCAAATTTTCCCAGGATGTCCAGATGTGTTTCTTATCAAATGTGTGACTTTCTGCCATATCACTGAGATGATATCAGCACCGATGTGACTCAGAATTACATACATTTCAGTTCTGACATCTCATCTGTCCTGATTTTTTGCAGAATGTCCAGTTTTTGTTTCATATTTTTGACCTTTTACTCATAAAATTTTGTTTTTTTGACAAATCATTGGCATGTTGTTGCTGATTGAAGTCAGACAATAATGACAGACATTTGAGTTTCAAACTTCATGCCCTTCAGAAAATTTATGCTACTGTAAAATCTATTATTCTATCAACTTTCTAGGTTTGTAAGAGCAATATTAGAATATGTCCCTATTTTTGGCTCTTTCTTCCCCCATTATTTATGGCTTTGTCCAGATTTCTTGCAATGAGAGTTTGAGAGGTTTGTGAGGGTTTTATTCTACCACATTTGTATGTGACATCTATGTCAAATAGCTCCCTATTTCTGGTAAACTTTCCCTGCATTATGTTGACCTTTGTGCAGCTGTGTTGAACTAACAGATTGAGAGGTATCTGTGAAGCTCTGATGATCATTGTGAAAGCCCGAGCAAAGCCGTGGACCATAGGTGCTTTTCTTTAAATGGAATTGCTATCCAAGTTCACTTACATGGTTTCCTGGCCAACAACACTGTTGCTAGCTGAGAAACATTGCTTAGACATGCTGAGCCGTATTAATATGCATTGTTAGTTGCCACTCACCTCGTATCACCACACACACATGCAAACTCCATGTAGACATTGCGCAAAACCTACACAGAGTTCATCCAATGCCTGGGATAGTGTTAGCTTTGCATAGTGGAACTGTTTCTGGACATCTGTTCATATAGTCCATTATGATACCCCCTGTTGGATTTCACCTGTGGTATCTATATCTATATATCTATATCTATATCTATATCTATATCTATATCTATATATACATATTTATTTATTTATTTTCAGTTTGATTACCGGGGAAGTCCACTGGGCCAAGAAGTGCCCATTTTCAGTGGAGGCCCGGGGAGAAAAGCTCCACAAGCAGTTGTGAATACAATAGGTTACACGATGTAAAATGAAAATACAAGAGAAAAAATTTTACAGACAGGGAAATCACATGCATAATATATTTCATATACATTGCAATACAGCAAAAGAAGAAACATTATTTTTTTTTTTTGTCTTTCAATGGCAATACAGAATTTACAGTATTTACATATTTACAGTCAAGTGAAAGTCAACAGAATCAGTTTATATATCTATCTATACATATGGGTCTATATTATATTATCGAATGGAAGCGGCCAAGCAAATTTTTCACCCTGGGAAAGAATTCGCCTAAAAGCCGCTTCACTATTTTGCCTTTTCATTGTTTTAAGTTCAACCAAGATGCATTCGATAGAATGTGTCTTCGGTCATCTAATAGGAACCCAAATATATATATATATATATATATATATATATATATATATATATATATATATATATCTAGATATGAAACAGAGATCAAAAGGCTTTTATATTCCTGAATGGGTGCCGTTTTCTGACATTCTGGGCAAGAAGAACAGAAGTTCTCTACCTCTTTCATTATGGCTGACCAGCAAAATTGTGTCCATTTCCTCAGAAGGACTTTAGTGTTTTATTAAGCCTTGGCTATAATGCTAAAACAACAATCTAAACCTATAATTTATTATTGTTAGCATACTATCACTGAATGGCAAAGCACCTACCATTTTGAAAAAAAAAAACAGAAGGCTTCATCATCATTAATATAAGTTTAGCTCTTCTAAATTTTTTCTCTTCAGTTTTTAATTACATCTTACATTTACAATAAGTAAATTTATGTGACATATAGTTTTCTCAGAAGCCTTTCAGATGTATAGGGTTACACTGTTGCTGAGTTAGGAGTAAACATTTGAACTGAGCTTAGTTTATTGCAAATAATAAGTAACAACAAATATGTCTTTAGCAAAGCAGTGCCTAAATATTTCTATAATATTTAAAAGCAAATGTCAGTGCTCTCTCTATCTCTCTCTCTCTCTCTCTCTCTCTCTCATTGTCTCTCTCTCACACACACACACACACACACACACATATATATATATATATATATATATATATATATATATATATATATATAGACATATATATATATATATATATATATATATATATATATATATATATATATATATATATACATATAAGGATCTACTTTGATCCATCGAAAAAACACTTAATCGAAACTCACTTACCAGTTCCCAGTTCAGCGAAACTTCACTTAACAAAAGCATGGACTGCTGACATCCTTTCCCTGAGAAAGGAACCACTTGGCCACCATGAGAAAAAAAACCCACATGGACCAAAACTAAACTCACCAAAGTGGGATGATTCAAACCCCCACCCCCCTCATGTGGGAGCCTTTGCCCCCCCACCCCCCCCCTACTTAAATATTCCAACTCTGAGAATGCACTTCACACAAGCAACAACAATTTAAAGAAAAATGACATAGATCTTACATCTCTCATTTTCAGAAGCAAAAATAAATTAACGTTGAGTGGTAGTATTTTGCAATACAGTTTAATAAAGTTACAGATTTTACACTGTCTCTTTGATAATGTGCTGATATATTTTTTCTTTTTAAGTTTTCTAACTCTCTGTTTTGTAAACACATTTCTGATTAGTATCTAAGATTCCTACTGGAAGAGAGATGTGCTATTTGGCATTCAGATTTTACACTAATTAGATGTCTAGATTTTTGGTTGGATATATCTACTTTGTGTCATTTGTTTCTCTTTTTAATGCTGCAGGTGGTTGAGGGGTATGGATACCTACTATTGGATCAGAAACAGTTAACTCACAGTTTGGTGTTAGAGTGGTTCAGGACCATGCCTTTAGTAGGGATAGCCTCTGCAACTGACTGAAGGATTACAGGCACAAAGTTTAGGAGGCTGTTATAAGTCCAGTTCATCTACATTTTTTTTCTTATAATAAAAATTGTAGCAACCCCTGTGCAGAATTCACCCAGGCATTCGTTCGAGTCACACCAGCTCACTTGCAAAAAATGTCTTTTCAGACTTTACAATGGGAAATCTCTCGGAGTTCCGAAACGAATATATAGAGCACTCAATTAATAGAGTAGATGTCTGTTCAGACCTCACAAAACACTTCTTTAGTATCCAACAATATTCCAACTTCAGATCTAGAGTAAAACGCCAAATATTTTATTGAAGCAAAGTGGTAAGCGCTTTCGCTATACAGCTTTATCAAACCATCACAGATTCACTCCTAAAACAGATTAATATATATATAAAATATAAAATTGAACTAATTAGCACTTCAATAATATGTTAATCAATCAATTATTGATTTAAAGATATACTAAAACACTAATACATAAAGGACTACCTACATAAAAAATGAAAAAAATAACCATACTTTAAAAAGTGATACTACAAATAGTTAAGAAATATATACATATATAAAACATTGCATATAAAAAATCTTACATTTAAACAACTTAAACATGAAAAAATCAAGTGCATAAAATTCATATGCTTAAGACATTCTATTTTTATACAAGGCATTAATATTTAATTTTTCTCCCTTTAAGGGTATGTTTTAAAAGTATTTTTTCATTCAAACCAGGGGGGTTATGTGCTTGCAACCTAATTATCCACCCAGCTTCTATTTGTTCTGTGCGATTCCTTATATCCCCCCCTCTCTGATTAGGTGTGTTGATCTGTATAACCATAAATTTAAAAAAAATGAGTGGATCCTTTCTGTAATACATACTTTGAAAGTGCATTAATTTCAGATTTTATTCTAATCTGATATATATGCTCCCTGATTCTATTCTTCAGCTTTCTGTCGTTTTTTCCAGCATAAAATGCTGCACATTCCATACAGGTAGCTAAATATACTAAATGTTCTGTATCACAAGATGCATTAATATTAAAAGTGTGAATCTTAGAGGTACTAGGATGCACAAACATATTAGTATTAGATATATATGAACAGAAGTTACATTTTCCACATGGTTCTGTTCCATGATAATCAATTATATTATTTTTTAAATGATCTGGAAAACATAACAATCTGTGTAAATTCTTTCTGTTCTTATATATAAATTGTGGATGTTCTCCTACCAATTCCTTAATTTCAGGGTTGGTGGTTAAAATATCCCAATGTTTATATACTACATCTTTGATCAATTTTACATCTTGAGTATAAAATAAAGCTAGCTTCTGCTGTTTTCTCGTAGTCTCACTTTTTTCTGGATATATCTCCTTATAATAACTTTGGCCTTTCTCAGAGAATATAGGACATGCTTTGTTGTCTCTCAATTGATATACATTTAAGAAACCTTTTTCTACTTCTGCCTGTTCATAGTTTCGTGCTAGAAGTTTCTTATTTAAATCATTTAACTCAACTTCATAATTACTTTGTAACGGATTCAACCTTGAAGCTCTAATAGCCTGCCCTGTGATAATGTTGGAAAAATTATGCCGTGGGTGCATACTATCTCTATGCAATAATATATTTTTATGGCAAACTTTCCTGTGCACCCCTGTGTTTAACCTTTCATTGTCTAAACGCTGTATAGATACATCTAGGAAAGCTATATTGTCCCTAGAACTAGTTATAGTAAAGTTCAAATAGGTTATTAACGAATTAATCTCTCTAAAAAACTCATGTGATTCGTCAAATGTACCAGTCCACAGAAAAAAACAAATTGTCTACAAAGTGCCTGTAAAAACAAACATATTTCTGATACATTTCAAGGTGGAAGAGCTTCTCTTCTTCCCATAAAGCCATCACTAGGTTGGCGTAGCTATAGGCACATGAGGTGCCCATAGCTACGCCATCCTTTTGTAAATATAATTTTTGTTCAAACAAAAAGACATTATTCTCCAATACTAGTTTAAGTAACAAAGAGATGAAATCTACATGATTCTCTAACATGTTAGAATGTCTGTTTAGATACATCCTAATGCTTTCTATTCCTGCTTTATTAGGTATATTTGTAAATAGTGAGCAAACATCCATGGTTACCATTATAATTGTGGCAATATCTGTAATAGCTTCTGTCCCTTCATATAAATCTAATAAAAATAGTTTCGAATCTCTTAAAACAAATGTATTGAAACTAACTAACTCTATTAATTGAGTGCTCTATATTTTCGTTTCGGAACTCCGAGAGATTTCCCATTGTAAAGTCTGAAAAGACATTTTTTGCAAGTGAGCTGGTGTGACTCGAACGACCGCCTGGGTGAATTCTGCACAGGGGTTGCTACAATTTTTATGCTAAACATTCTACTTGTCCTGTGCAGTTACATTTTCGTGCTTGTGGTGTTAACTTTTACTATCTGGATTACATTTTTTTTCTATTTTTCTTTTAACTCTAAGACAGTTGCTGACTTCTTTTCTCTTGGAATCTTAGCAATTATACTCCGTTCTTTCTATTACATATCGATAGATACTTGCTACCATACTGGTGCCATCTAATAGAAGGAGTACCTTAAAAGTGCATGATCTTTAGTGAAAAGTTAATTGGAAGATTAAATCAGAGATCTCACAACTTCCAGCATTATCAATGTTTGGAGCTGCTTTCTTGCATTTTCATACACTAGACTGCATATTAATGTAAAGACAAGACAGGAGCACTTGGTTCTATTGTTATAACACAGTGTCATACAGAGAATTCATCCTAAATGGGAGTGGCCACTGCAAGCTTCAGTGCTCTAATAATGAATCTGTGTTAGGACTTTCACAAGTTCTCTCTGCAAAGTACAATTGCTAGCATGTGAATGGTGCATGCTGCTCCCAGGCCATGCCTTGACTACCTGTGATGCAGGTCTACATCCCGTTTTATTACCAAGTGTCCAAGTTACTCATTGTATATGAATTGTACAAACGTATATGTGTGTGTGTGTGTGTGTGTGTGTGTGTGTGTGTGTGTGTGTGTGTGTGTGTGTGTGTGTGTGTGCGCGTGTGTGTGTGTGTGTGTGTGTGTGTGTGTGTGTGCATGTGTGTGTGGGTGTGTTTGCATCTGCATGCCTCATCTGTATATGCAAATATCTCTGCCTTTGTAGAGACAAAAGTGTGATTAGAAAAAGAGTGCAAAAAAGTTAAAGTTGATCTCACGGTTTCCAGAGATATCACGCTGAAAGAGTTTGCTAATTCTTGTTTACGTTTGTAAGCAGTGGACTGGATGCTAATATTAAGTCAAGACAGGAACACATCTGCACGGCTACTGTTAGATCTTCTTCTTTCGGCTTTTTCCCGGTTAGGGGTCGCCACAGCAGATCACCTGTCCGCTCATGATTGGCAGTGGAGTCTTACGGTGTCAAGTTGCCAGCCCGGCGCCCAACCTTCCACAGAAGGCACACACACGCACACACGCACTGTTAGATAATCTCCTAAATTGTTCTCATCGAATGAATTAATCCAGAATGAGTGGGACTCAGACTTCAGTAGTATAAGGATGAATCTGTTAGTTTTCCCATGAGCTCTGTCTGCAAAGAATGAATGCTGGAATGTGGACATTCGGTGTTGCTAGCCTTAAAACAGCCAAATCACTAGCCAAACATTGGACATTGGTCACATGTCGTGCAGGTCTGCATCTTGTCTCATTATCAAGATTCCAAGTATGTAAGTTACAAACGCACTCCTTACCATCTCTTGATTAGTGTGTGTGTGTGTGTGTGTGTGTGTGTGTGTGTGTGTGTGTGTGTGTGTGTGTGTGTGTGTGTGTGTGTGTGTGTTTGTGTGTGTGGGTGTGTGTGACATCTGCATGCCTCGTATGTACATAGGTATGTCTCTATCTTGGCAGAGATTAAAAGTGTGACTAGAAGTTAAAGTTTGAGTGGGCCCTGATTCTAACTTGAAGACCCCATTTATAGCACACTTCATATGTCAACATTGTTTGTTTACAGTATACTGCCTGGGTTGACTGCCATGCTCAGATAACTGTGGAAAGAGAGAGAAGCAGTTAGTAAAGAAGAGAATTAAATAAAAACTAACTAAAAAGCACAAATGCATTTATGTAAGTCATATTGGTGAATTATAGATATATATATAAATGTCAACAGCCTATTTTTTTCCTAAGTAGTACAGTGCACATAGGTAGGTACTAGGCTAGATGCCCTTATAGGCCATTTTGCACTTAGCCAATTTTTCCTCAAAGGTGAGAATCAAAACCTGTATCTTGTGTCTGTGAGGTAATCATTTTAACCATTATGCCAACCCCTCCCATTTCATTTTTTTGTTAAGCACCATATAACACTTTGCCTACATTCTCTGAATTCCAATTATTGTAAGCTAAGAATAAATATTTCCAGGCTTTGCTAGAGTTCTAATACTTTCCAGCAAGTTTTCCAGACTGAGAGTATTAGCTGCTTACTAGTTGTAGGCATGTGCTGTCAAGCTTTCCGTGTTATCTTTGTCTGTGTTGTATTACTGCTCCCACAGAATGCCAATGCAGTGCACATTTGCACATTTCATTGCAGATGGTTCCTGGCTCTGGACACTGTCTAATCATGAAGACTGATGGTAAAATGGATGGACAGTCCATCTGTGCTGTGAAATACGGTTCTTTTAGTGAACAATGTCTTGTATGCAATGCTGAAACATGTTGTCAGTTAATGATCTTGTATAAAACTCCCATACAAGTTTAAGAGAATTAGCCATACTGAGAAGTAACTATGCTGTCTTAACACATTTACTTATGAGACTAGAGCTCAGGTTATGCTTAGTCACATACCAGTACCCATTATTGTTTTTGATTTTTTTTAATCAAAGCTTTAGATTTTTTTCTTTAGAGATGCATGAACACTGCTGGGGAAAATATGTCTATACAAAATATTTCCTTGAATTCAGGAATGATGACATGATTCAATACAAAAAGAATGTCAAAAGTAAAGGTCTATCTAAATTACTGATATGATTTTCAAACTGGCAGGGATCTTATACTGCTGTTGAACAGAAAGGAAGCCCTGTCTGCTTCTGCACTGCCTCTTCTAAGTCCACATCATCAGAAGAAACTGGGAGCAAACTCAATTCTTCTCCATCTGTAATCCCAGAGGCTAAAATTGGATAACTTATTAATGTTTATTCTTTTATCTGTGTCCAGTCCCCTCTAATATTTACAGTAAATCAGGTCTGACTATTTTCTGGTGACAGTTGTATTGGCAGTTACTTCACAGATGAGAAGACTATTAATTCTGTCCCTAATCTCAAAATTAATAGACACACCTGCACTGTGAGTATGATGCCAGCAGGGAAAGTTGGAAAATAAGGACTGACTGAACTCTTTCCACGATGCTCTGAACATTTGATTAGCCAGACACAAGGGACTGGGTGGCTGATCCTTTGTATCTGCAACACGCAATATTTGTCTTAGCTTTAGCAACAGCAGCCATTGCTATCCAGCAAACCTGTGTGCTGGGAACATGTGATTAACAGGGTATAGTTTTTTTCTTGTGTTTGCATGACTGATGCAGGAAATCAAATGCTAAGAAAACTAAAGAACTGGTAAAACATTCTTGCTGACCAAAGCTAGGAACGCATTTTCAAATGAAATATTCTTGGGTTAGTAAAGCTGGAATGTACTCACCTTATAATGAAGGAAAGAGACCAAGATTAGTAGTCCCATATAACAAGGAAATCATGTGTGTAGCCAGTGACTGCCCTTAACTTATTTAAAGCAGAACTTTCTTACTATATTAAGTGTTATTCTGTGATGGTCAGCCCCTTTGTCATGCATTACTGTCTCATTAGAAAACATTTTATCCATCCCTGTGTTATTGTAGCAGTTATTACTGTTATTTAAAAATGACATATATCAAAGTGGACATTTTAAAATTTGAAAGCTGCAGCTATAAAAAAGAAATAACTCTTCAAATTCAGGTTCATTGTCATGAAAGGGGATACTGTCAACCCAGATATCTGGAATTTTGTAAATAATTATATGTCATTTGTGAATATCAACATGATTCATATGCTTGTGTTACAAATGTATTAGAATTGTATGTCATATAAGATAGTTTGTACAAATGTGTGCTGAAGAGGTATTTTACAAAGTGCTGTTTAAAGATCTAACCACATCATACCCTACTGGATTAGAGCAGAAATGTACCCTCACTATTGTAACTGTTTAGATGTATATATTTTAACAATGAAAACGGGAACACAAAAGGTTAATTTCAGAAAAATAGCTGAAAGTAAATTACATTATGGCCACATAATTAAAGGATGTTATTTTTCAGTTTCAGTGGAGTAACAGGCACACTGACTAGAACTAGAAGTTTTCTGTATTGCCTTGGAAGTGTTTTGTTGTTTTATGACTTCCAGGATCTGCCTAAGATCTAAGAAAAACCCTTGTCTATGTATTTTCAAAGGTAGATGCTAAATGTTAACCACTGTGTCAGTGGGGGGTTTCACCTGAGATAGTGTCAGATGACAAGAAATTATGTATTCTGTATTTTGTCTTTGACCTGACAACATCAAGAACCACTCATCACATCTGCCTTGCTTGCTCTGAAGTATTAGGGTACAGTAATTCTCATAGATACAGTCAGGAATATAGCAAAGCTTAGCTTAGATGTTTTTATTTATTTATTTTAGACTGTCCTGCAATGTTGTTTTAAATAGTTCCTGTGATTTTGAACTCTGAAGTAACTGTACATATATACTGAGTATTTTCTTGTTTTTTTATTATTTATTATTAAATATATTTAAAATGCTCATTGTGGATGATCAGTCTTGACATATTTATGTTCTGAGAATGCATGCATATTTATTTGGTGACACGGTGTAGGCCACTCCTAAAAGGTTTCCTCTTGGACAAATTAACATTTGTATTGATAGTAGCATTACACAGTAAGATTGGACACCCTTTGTTAAGGGCCTTAAAGTAGCTTATAAGAGGTGACTGGTGGCAGTAATAACTACCTTATAGTCTGGGCAGAAGGGGGCATAGCTAGTAAATCTGTACCAGCCTTTCCCAGGTGTGTGTGTGTGTGTGTGTGTGTGTGTGTGTGTGTGTGTGTGTGTGTGTGTGTGTGTGTGTGTGTGTGTGTGTGTGTGTAAATCTTAAAGAGTGCATGTTTCAGCTACTTGGGCAGGGATACAAAGCATTGGTTGGACAAAGAGGGTGCTGGAGGTATTGACTTGGCCACTCAGCTGAGATCTGAACTCTATAGCTGTCCCAGTGGGAAGTCTTATTGGTGATATGGAGAAAGAGGGAGAAACTAGCCACAGACTGACTGTGGTCTCTGTGTGCTCTTAAGTGAAATTGGACTTGATGCAGAGAGCTGCATCTGGAAATACTGTTTGTGTAACTGTCATCCTCCCAATGTATGCCCCCCCAACTGGTGCTAGTGTTGAGTAGTGAAGCTCCTTAATTACTGTTGCCAGTGGTGGGGTGTCACATCTTTTGGTTGGCAGTGGTGGGATATCCACATATTAGGATTCAGTGGTGTGGATACTGAATTCCTGTATCCTGTAAACAGTGGTCACTAAAGAAGGTGTTTGTACTCTCAATCAGCCACACAGTGAACATTCAGAGTTTCACATCACAATAGCATTAATTATTTTTGTTAGCTTAGTTATTCAGGGAGAACAGGCAAGATTGTCGGCAGAGGAGTATGGCAAGCTGACAAGGACCCAGTTGGCTGAGATGTGCCAAGACAAAGGACTGGTGCATGCCAACCTGACTAAAATGGAAATGATTGCAGCCTTAGTCACAGCTGCATCACAGATTAGCAGCCAGGAGGACAACCAGACTGGCCATGGGGACATATAACTCTCAGAAAATGGACAGTTCAACCTTTCCGCAGAGGACTTAAAAATGAATGTGGAGTTATAGAGACTTGAACTGAAGGCCAAACATTTGGAACTGGAATCAGCAGAGAGACTGCAGCAGGAGAAAAAAATGGAATTAGAAGCAGCAGAGAGACTGAGATGTCTGTAAACTGAAGAAAATGAGAGGAAGAGGCAACATGAAAAGGAGATGCTGACTCTTCACCAGGGTCATGGACGTAATGGGGAAGGGAGTAACCGAACTCCAGAAGCAACAAACATCAGTAAATTTCTTCCACAATTTACAGAGAGTGATAATTATGACAGTTTTATTCATATGTTTGAAAGGGTTTGTAAACAGTACAATGTTGACCAAGGGCTCTGTGTATGATTCCTGACACCTTAAAGCTGTAACTGCTATTTCTAAATTATCTGATACTGATTGCTTAAATTATAATACTGTTAAAAATCAATTGTTTATTAGAGTGTTCTAAGTTAACACCCGAAACTTATAGAAAAAAATTTCATCAGCATAGATGCAAGGCAGATAAAAGTGTGTATGAATATATTGCTGAGTTAAGCACTAATTTTCATAGCTGGATGAGTGGATGTCAGATCACTTTTGAAGGGATGGTAGACTTTTTGGTGAGGGAACAAGCCCATAGCACTTTGCCTGAGGACATGAAAATCTGGTTAGATGATAGATAATGCACTACTGCAGATGAGGTGGGGAAAAAGGAAAACTTATACCTAGCAAGCAGGGCATCACTGCACAGGAAAGGGATACCCAGTGTTGCTCATGGGTCTAAGGGAACCCATGGTGGGTGGCCTAAACTGCCTCAATAGAGTCAACCACTAACACGGGAAGCCACTAGTTGAAGTACATGTCTAGGATCAAGGCTTAAATGTTTTAAATGCACCCAGTAGGGGAATGTAGAATATAGATGTCCACGGAGGCAAGGTGGTGAACAAAAGGTGGGAGAACTATTAAGTGATAATGATAGAATGCCACAAGTAAGTTGTCTTGAGACAACAAGGGTACAAAACTACCAGAAGAGATTATATCCTATCTTAGTAAATGGGAAAGAGGCTATTGCTAAGAGAGACACATCCTCTGACCTAACCACTGTGAAGCCTGAAATGGTAAAAGAGGAGCACTACTTGCTTGGGCAGCCTACTCCAGTCAGAGTATTATGAGGGACCCCATTCCAAATACCTTTGGCTAGGTTCACCTTGAATGGGAGAGTGGAAAAGGAAGCAAGCATATAGGTGTGTTTGAGGATACCCCTGCAGATGTCCTGATAGGGAATGATTTTTAGAATGCAGTAACTTGTGTGCATGCAGTTACTTGCAGTCAGGCTTGGAGACAAGCATGTGGGTCTGGTAGCCTGCTGGGGACCCAGACAGACCACACACTTGAAACAAGGACTGGTGTGGTGGTTACTTTAGGGAGGGAGCTGCCCTGTAGCAGTGAGACTGAAGGTGAGCGACAGCTTCTTGTGGGTACAGATTTTCCCTTGGACAGAGTGACTGCAAGGGCAGAGGTGAGTAGTAGTACTGATGTTGACACTGAGGCACTGCTGTCAGAGAATACCAGACTTCCTGTGGAAGGGTAGCTGAGAAGGGTTACAAAGAGAGGGATGAGGCAGGCTCAGCTCTCAGACCCTACATTACAAGGCCTGAGAGACAGTAAGGAACCTGATTGTCAAGGAAAAGGGGAATCTGTATACTGGGACAAAGGGTTACTGTATAGAGAGCTGACCCCTGAGGGAGGGCTAGAGGGTGAAAGAATACAGCAGTTGGTAGTGCCCAGAGCTTACCATCTGGCACTTCTCTCCATAGCCCATGACATTCCCTTTGTAGGTCATACGGGCTTAAGGTGTACAAAGAGACATATTATGCAGAACTTTTATTGCCCTGGGATTTCCAGGGATGTAACAGGATACTGCAGGACCTGTGAGCAGTGCCAAAAGGTAGGCAAGGCAGGAGACAAGGAGTCTTATTGGTGATCTGGAGAAAGAGGGAGAAACCAGCCCTGAACTAACTGTGGTCTCTGAGTGCTCTTAAGGGAAACTGCACTTGATGCAAAGAGCTGCATCTGGAAATACTGTGTGTGTACCTGTCATGCTCCCAATGTACATACCCCACTGATGCTAGTGGTGAGGATTAAGGCTGTTTGATTACTGTTGGCAGTGGTGGGGCATCACATTCATAAACAGTGAGGAAAACATGCATGTTAAATGATAGTTTATTCTTAAATTTCTCAAGCTCATCCTGAGCACTTCGTAAAAAATCTTGATAAATCTTTTCAGATTTTGGACACCCTGATAGAATGCCCTTGTCGGTTTTATGGAAATTATGTGCAAGCACTAAAATGCTGCATAGTTGCATAAATATGCTTTGAAGTTTAAATCATTACCAAACTTTAATGATATAGAATCAGAGTGCATCCAAAGCTGTGCACGACCAAAGCTTTGTGCACTGAACGAAACCACATGCACTTATATGGGGACTAATGTCAAGACATCTAGAATACTGTGCTTGTGTTGCTACCACTGTACCAACCAGAGCCTCTAAAGAGATAGGTATTGTGTTTTCTCTAAAGAGCTTTATCCTTCCAGCTTGGAACCCACCCCCCATCATGGTGATCAATGTCAAATTACATATATGTAGGCATACAAACAAAGTGAACGCCCCTCTGCTTAGCCACTGTTGGGAACCATAGAAATTATTGGATTATTTTAGCTCTCATCTGAGACTCTGAGCTATGACCTCTACCATACCATGCTGGTGTCACCTCAGGCTGGATTGGTATTGACTTTTCCTTTTTAAGCGTTATAATTTTGGCTATGGAGGAGCAGCTGGTGAAATGGTTACCTGAAATCAAGAAATCAAGTTGTTGGCTGCATTTAGCAAACCAGTGAATGGGGCTAACAGGAAAAAATTTAGGACTACGTTGTGGCAAAACTAATGTGAGTATGACTGTAGGGACAGAGCTTTGACTATGACTCATTCTACACATCTATGATTAGAGACATTTTATTGGAAGGACTGAGCAGATGACAATTGACTTGAGCAGCTAACACCAGCTCACCCATCCAGGGGAAGTGAGGCAGTATCAGCCCACTGCTAACATAATGCTGACATCAACAGGCCTTGAGATCCTCATGCTGCACATAGTTAGGGATGACATGTACAATAGACTTCCCCATATGCTTCCACAAGAAAGTAGCAGTTGCAGGGATTGCAGTGCCACTGTACAGATCAGGATAGGTAGGTCCACCTTAACATCAGACTGGCCCACTCCTGGCCATCTGTACCATACCTCTCAGAAAGAATAGGAGTGCCAACCTCAGAAAAGGCAATAAAATGGCCATATTGTCATTGCTCTAGGGAGGTGATGGGCCTAACCTTTGCTCTGAATGGGGAAGCTAGTGAACAGAAGGGCAGGGAACAAATTGGTCATAGGGTCTCACCTTGCCATGGGCCCAATATGATCTGGGATAGTAGATTGGTAAGTCCATCTTGTCATCCTGGACCTAGTCTCTCAGGAGAAACTAAAGGGCCAGATGTGTGAATGTAGAAGAGCCACTGGGTTAGTCAAGCAGGTACTAAGAGAGATGGTTAAATGTCAAAAAACACCCTATTCAGACCTGCTTGTCTAGTTTCTAAAAATAATGGCAAATGTATCCAACAATAACTGCCTAACCACATTCTCACTAATAATCCAATATCTCATACTCAACACAGTTTTAAGCTCAACTATTGAAAAATGATTGGGTTTGTACTGGGATTGCCCGAGTGTGCTTCTTTACCTCATTAACTACATTGTGGTAAACACTGGTCTGGATAATATGTTTTTGCAATCTTTTTTTTGACATACCAAAAGCTTTCAGCACAGTATCATGTGAACATGTCTTATTAACTCCAGTGCGCATTGTTTTTTTCATTGACTGCTATCAGCTGGACCACGAACTATTTCAATAACAGGTCCCAGGCAGTAAAATGAAACAAGTCTTTTTATCTTCACAGGACTCAGTTACTGTAGGAATCCTCTGGATCTTCATACTTAAACCACTTAATGTTACAATATATGTAAAGCATATTATATGCAACATAATAATGCCAAACTCATTCAGTATGCTGGTAACTGAACTCATATGATACTCCACACACTCCTTAACCTCCTTTAACATTGTTTGAGTCCTGACTGGTAGCATGAACCTTCTCTTAAATAGCTCCATAACTAAATATTTGTTTCTATCTTTCAAGCTTTCCCCTCCCCCTGCTGCAGGCCTACCAATGGACCCACAGAATCTGCAAGACACTCCCTACATATCTCTCAACCCCCTAGAGCAAGAAATCTGGACAAAGGCACAAATAATGGGGGGACAAAGCCCTCAAAATAGGGACACTTTTTAAATAATGCTCTTGCAAAATTAGAAAGTTGATAGACTAATAGGTTTGCATTAGCATGGCTTTTTTGAAGGATATTAAGCCTGAAAATCAAATGTCTGTCATTATTTTCTGACTTCAGTCCTCAGTGATTTACTAGAAAAACACAATTTTATTAAAAACGGGTCAAAAATCTGGACATTCTTTGAAAATCTGGACAGTTGAGAGCTATGACTCCATATCAATAATATTGATTCATCATCCATTCAGGAAGTAGGTACAACCAAATCACTTTGAGTGGAATTCAATAAACTGGTCAAGTTCAATATTGGACTGCACAGTGGTGCAGCATTGGATGGTGCAGTCGTGCAGTGGTTTGCATTGTCGCCTCACAGCAAGAGGCTGTCCGGTTTGATTCTTGGCTTGGATTCCTTCTGTGCGGAGTCTGCATGTCCTCCCTGCATTCATGTGGGTTTCCTCTGGATGCTCCGGTTTCCTCACATATTCCAAAGACATGTATCTGGAGCTATCTCCGTGGGCCTCTGCTGAAAATTGGCTATGTTCCAGATTGGAATTTCCCAGTAAGCAAATGTTAATTAAATAAATAAAACTGATTCAAAAAGATTGTAATCCGAAACAAATCACCACACATTAGGCAAACTGTACATTACACAATTGTTTCTAAGACAAAGCTAGAGTCTCCACAGCCAGATATAACTCTTCCAATTTCTCATGGGCTCCTCATAAATTTTTACTAACCTGTTCTGTTCTCTTCAAAACATGCTCAACAATTTACATAACAGAAATTACTAATTTGCCTCAGGACATTGCAGTCATGCCCACTGTTCTTGTTCACAACATGAGCTTAGATGGCTTAATTCAATCACTTCCTGACATCCACACAGCTGTGCCTGACTTGTAAATTATCTACAACTATAAAAGTCCACCTGTATCAGGGACAATTATTTGGAAAGTCCAGTGGCATAACCATAGATAATCCACAAATTTCTTGGTCCACACCCTAATAACTTTAACTGTAGTGAATCAGTGTTTTCTATCTGTACTGGAACACTGTAGAGCAAGCTTCACATTGTTACAACAAACATACAAGGCAGGTGTGCACTGAAGAGTTATCTCAACTACCCACCTTTATAAAAATAGGTATGTGCATAACTTTCAGCTACACTTGATATTATAGCATATCCTTGAATTTGATGTATATTTTATTTTGTTCCTTATACTTTGATTTTCTCGTAAAGAACTGAGGATTACAGTCAGTCAGTCAGTCAATAATGCCAGACACTGACATTTCATACTTCTTATTCTTCAAACAATGCATATTGATGGAAAATATGTCGCCCTATTCATTTTAAGTGAATTGGGGTGATATTTGAAAAAATGACCCTGATTTTGGGCCCTTGTCTCCCAATTATTTTTAGTTTTGTCCAGAATTCTTGAGCAAATAAGTTAAGATTTATGGGTATGTAACTGGCATTACTTAAGTACTCCCCCATTCAGTGCTGAATTATGCAGAATTCAATAAAATCTATATGGCTTGCTGAAACTGTGTATGCATTGTGGAGCAATGTGCACATGATAGCTCACCAGTTTGCATTCAGTAAGCAGCTCTACATGATGTGTAGAGCAGTGCAAAGATAGTGAACATCGTAGCATGCAAGTTACTGCAAAAGCAGCTGAACTGTATGCTAATCAACCAATCCAAAATGGCTGAGCTATTCAAGACACACTACAA